>NW_015159844.1:35499-52994 GCF_001447785.1 Gekko japonicus
GACCCAAACACTGCCTCACCGAAATTCCCATATAGGATTTTTTCCTGAGGAAAGACCAGAGGTCTGAAACACTTTAACATCCGGAATAAGTGTTGATTGAACTTGGAGCAGACAGCTTTTGTGAATACAAGACTGTTTGAAGGATACTGACTGATAGAGTCTGGAGCAGACTGCTATGTGTAATGTTATTACATTGACCTTTGTATTTTCACTACGAAGGAAAAAGTGGTGTTTTTCATTACCATACACTAAAGTTATTATGGCTTTAATCTAGTCTCTTTTATTATTGCATTGTTCTGTGGGCATCTAGCACACATCTGTATACATTTTTTCATACCAGACTGCATACACATGTACCTAATGTGTTTCTGCACTCCTCCCTCAAAATGGGGTGGGAGGATGGCAGAAAGGTGAGGGTATCCCCCCCCCCATGCAGGGGTCATTTCCTGTGGGAGTGCACAGGAGCGGAGCTCCGGCAGTAAGGAGCCCAGGGGGTGGGCACATGCAACAAGCCCCACCCCCTGCTCCCAGCAGCCCTCAGTGAGGCCACGAGGAACAAGAAGCAGCCAAGTAAGTTGCAGAGCCCCCCCTGGCCCGCCTTCAGGTACAAGCTCTCCCTCCTCTATGAGGGCAGATCTGCATGTCCCCGTCCCCAATAGCTAGCAATCCAAAAAAATCCAGTGGAGCTTGAGTGGAGGGTGTTGCCTTCTGACACACTTCCGGTGATGTCAGGGGGTGTGGCATATGCAAATAAGTTATGCTAATAAGTTATGCTAATGAGCTCCTGCCAGCCTAGCAGTTCGAAAGCAAGAAATTGCAAGTAGATAAATAGGTACCGCTTCAGTGGGAAGGTAACAGCGTTCCGTGCGCCTCGGCGTCTAGTCACGCCGGCCACATGACCACGGAAACGTCTTTGGACAGCGCTGGCTCTCTGGCTTGGAAACGGAGATGAGCACCGCCCCCTAGAGTCGGATTCGACTGGCTTTCGAGCAAGGGAAACCTTCACCTTTACCTATTTTACTTAAAATACAAACAGGCCTAAAACATTAACACTCTTACAGTATTTCCTTACAGTATCCCCCCGAGGCACGCCCTTCCACTTCCACCACCCATTAACCCATTAGCATTGGGACAGTATACAGGGACATAACAGACAGCCTCTGTCATCTGGCAATAAAGTGAATGACCGTTTGCTTGCAGGCTGGGTAAGAGCCCTGGACGGGCTGGTTCTAGCCCCTGGGCTGCAACGCTCCCTCTAAGCTGTGGCGTCCTGTGAGCAAAAATCCTACTTTGTGAGCGACTGGCATTAAAGTTGTGAGCGAGCGATCTGGCTGCGGCATGAATTAGTTTCCTCCGGAGCCATCCCTTCCTGAGCTAAGACACAACGCTGTTTGAGCTGGAGGCTAAAAAAACTGTGAGCTGGTTCACACTAACTCAGCTTAGAGGGAACACTGATGGGCTATTATGTTCAACACCCCTGCTCTAGGGCAGGGAACCCCACTGAGGTCTCTGTCCTCTCCAAGCTCCACCCCCAAACCTCCAGGAGCTTCCCGGCTTGGATCTGGCAACCTTTTCCTGCTGGTGTCGGGGGGGGCGGGGGGGGCGGGCAGCCGTACGAGGATGTGGCCCATCTGCTCTGTCCTGCTCTCAGTGTCAGGCACGCTCAGAGGTCCACCTCCTGCTACGACAAACACTCTGATGAAGAGAGCGGTGGCTCTTGGCAGCTTATGGACCCCCAAACTTTGTTAGTCTCTACCTGGACTCAAATCTACTTGTTCTCCCGCAGACCGTCACGGCCCCCCTCTTAAACTGGATTGTTTTACATCGTGCCGTCCCGAACCTTTCCCGTTTTCTTCTCTCCCTCTTCTCCGTCCCTCTTCCTCATCTGCCTTATCTTCATCGCCAGTCTTTAGTCCCCCATTTCCTTCCTTTATATATGTTATTTAGAAGCAAACGGCTGCTTTTTAAGCGTCACTGTTGCATGCATGATTCTTTTTTTTTAAAAACCCCTTTAAAAATTAAACAAAAATTATTTTTAGAGGGTGGAAAGGTCACGGAAAGCAGCCTAGTGATGAAATGTCAAAATGACCACCAGAGGGAGCAAAACGCATGTAGGAAAAAAAGGGGGGGGAGATACCGAATGGGGCACACAAGCGACAAATATAAGACATGTGCAAAAAGCCCTCAGACAGGAGCTCCATACGTGAGAGGTCAGCCACTGAGAGGGCTTTCTCTTTGTACCTTTTCCAAGGGGATGCCCCGCTGAGGTGGCGCTCAGAGACTGTGAGAGCATATGCGGAGCTTCTCAGGTATGAAGCTTCCAAGCAGTTTATAGTTATACACAGGGCTATTTTTGGGCATGAACGCACAGGAACGGAGTTCCGGCTGGCTCCGAAGTTTGCCACGCCCAGCAGGAACTCATTAGCATAATAGGCCACACCCAACAGCAGGAACTCATTCGGATTGGCTACATTAGGGGGTGTGTGGCCTAACATGCAAAGGAGTTCCTGCTCCAAAAAAAGCCCTGGGTTTTGACAACAAACAAGGTAAACAGAATAAGAAGCAAAAGGTGGGTGTGGCTGGATAACCACACTTCTGGTAACATGGGGGTGCAGCCTAATGTGCTAATGAGCTGTGCTGGCAGGGGCGTGGCCTAATATGCTAATGTATTTCTGGTGTTGGGTGTGGCCTATTATGCTAATGAGTTCCTGCTGGGCTTTTTCTACAAAAAGAGCCCTGGTTATTACAGCAGGCCTCGAAGACCCCCATCATGCCCTCAATTAAGACGTCGAAGTTGGGGGTGGTTGTGCTGCTACACAGATGCTGATGCATCTAGGTATTCGCTGCCCCCATTTTGTGTGCACAGTGGGGTAAGATGGCCCTAGAAGTCGTTTCCACACGTGCTGTTCTTCTCATTTATGGATGCTCATGTGTTGCTATGACCTGGATTTAAAAAAAAATCACTTAGAAGGGAGAATTGCCTCAGTGATGAATTTCTTTAAAAAGACAGGCAATTGGGCCCATTGAACCATGATGGGAAAAGCCACGCCAGAGGCTGTGTGTGACCAGCTCCTTGATTCTGTTGCTGTTATTCAATAGGAAGGAAAAGAAACTCACTCTCTGCATGCTCCAAAATCCACAATCGTTTCAAATATTTCAGGTCCGAAGTCCGATGTTTAAAACAGATTGGAGGCTGGGACTTCTGGATTTCTAAAGGACAGGTAACAGTCTGCGTTCCAGACAAATAGAGACTCATTATTCAAGTGGACGATAAAAATATTTCTTCCCCTGCTCATATCCAGCCCTGCCACCCAACTTTGAGCCCGGCAGTATCTGGGACTCCACTACTTCCACAGTCAGGTCCAGAGTGCCTTAAAGCTTTACCCGCTGCCAGTTCTGAAGATTAAAGGTAAGTGTGTTGTCTGCACATGCTCAGATGCTTTTTTATTTTGGGGGGAATCTAAATCCCCCTAAATTTTAACGATTCAGATTTTTCTACAAACCTGGGGATTCTGCAAGTTTGTAGGAAAACCCGTGAAGAAGAAGAAGAGGAGGAGGAGATTGGATTTATACCTCGCCCTTCACTACCCAAAGGTGTCTCAGAGCGGCTTACAAACTCCTTTCCCTCCCCCTCCCCACAACAGACACCCTGTGAGGTAGGTGGGGCTGAGAGCTCTTTCAAGCACAGCTCTGATTGAACTATGGCTTGCCCAAGGTCATCCAGTAGCTGCAAGTGGAGGAGTGGGGAATCAGACCTGGTTCTCCCAGATTAGAGTCTGCACACTTAACCACTACACCAAACTGGCCCTCTGTCGGTGTGGCCCCAATGTGCAGATTTAGATTTCTGCAGATGGGGGCCACATGTCGCTATTAGATATATAGATGCTGAGGGTCACAGTTAGACCAGAGTCTCGTGCCTGGACATATAACATCATTAGCACACCAGAGATCAGCAGCCTTGAATGGGCAGGGCGTATCTCTGTGTGTGAGCATGCACACACATATTTATTTATTCAGTTTATACAGGGGTCATTTTGTAGAAAAAGAGGTGCAGGAGCTCATTAGCATAACTTATTTGCATATGCCACACCCTCGGACATCACCGGAAGTGCGTCAGAAGGCAACACCCACCACACAGGCTCCACTGGACTGTTTTGGATTGCTAGGAATTGGGGGGGGGGAATGTGCAGATCTGTCCTCGCAGAGGGAGAGCTTGTACCTGAATAAAACTTGGTCTTAAAGGTGCCACTGGACTGTTTTGGATTGCTAGCTAAAAAAAAGTGAGTGGGGGGGGGGAGAACGTGCAGATCTGCCCTCACAGAGGAGGAAGAGCTTGTACCTGAAGGCAGGATGGGGGGTGCCTCTGCAACTCACCTGGCTGCTTCTTGCTCCTTGTGGCCTGACTGAGGGCTGCTGGGAGCAGGGGGCGGGGCTTGTTGCATGTGCCTGCCCCTTGGGCTCCTTACTGCCGGAGCTCGCTCCTGTGCGCTCCCACAGGAAATGACCCAAGTTTATATCCCGCTCCTTTCCCCGCCGAGCAGGGCTCAGGATGGCTTGGGTGCTAACTCTGGGTGGGAAATTTCTGGAGATTTGGGAGTGGCAGGGCTTGGGGAGGGACCTCAGCAGGGTCTAGTGCCACAGAGCCCACCCTCCAAAGCAGCTGTTTCTCCAGGGGAGCTGATCTCTGTCGTCTGTAGATCAGCTGTAAACACTGGAAGATCTCCAGGCCCCACCTGGAGGTTGGGCAACCCTCGTGTGGTTGTGTGTTTTCATGACTGCGCCACGTTTAGGCCGGGCCCCTGACAGAGTCTCAACTGCTTTCAACACCAGGCCTGCGCCACGTTTAGGCCGACAGAGTCTCAACTGCTTTCAACACCAGGGGGGGAGAAGCTGTTAACAGGGCTTAGCCTAGGACTTTGCCTCTCACCCAGGAGCTGAGCAGATGGAGGCCCTAGGTTAGACCGCCGTCTTATTCCCCCGGACAAAACTGGTTTTCGCCGCCACCAGGGTTCTATCCGCAAGCACAAGAAATAAAGAACACAGACTCTCTTTCGACTGCACATCCAAGAACAGCGTGAGGTTGCTGAAATAGATCTCTTTATTCCCAAAACATTCCAGATCAGTAGAATACAAGTTTGTAATCAAGTATTAAAATCATAATCCATCGTAAGAAACCGCTAATTAGTGCAACTGGGTTTTTGTAAAAGGTCTATAAAAACAGGATTTACTTCCGTGAAAACCCGTCAGTTCTCCCCCTACGCAACTGTTAATAAAACACCCCCCAATTTTTTTTTAAATTCTTCATAATAAAAGTATTGAAACCCGGTCGTTTAGAGATCACTGCCTCTTTTAAGTGCAACGTTAACATATGCCCTCTTTATCGCTTCAAGACCGCTGTGAGAATAAATTAACACTGGAACGAGAAGATGAGAATGGACTCAGGTCGGCCTCCCCCCCCCCCAAAGGCATGGCAGTTTCAAGTGAATGCGTGTGTGTGTGTTTGTGTGTGTGTGCGCACACACTTGTATGTTATCACAACATATGTGTACAACATAGCTGTCGCGGTGCCTGTGGATGGGACCTGATCCAACTATGTGCATTCTCAAGATGGGGCAGAGTTCGTAATGCTAAAAAGCCCCTTGTCACCCCAAGCGGCCGAAGGGGAGCGGAAGGGCCCTGCATTCCCCCTCCTGTCCTTGAAACTCAGGCAGCTGCCTCCTGGGATTTTTCAGCATCAGGAACAGCACGGATTTCGGCACCCGAGGGTGCTGAATTTCAGCCAGTTCCTGATGCTGAAAAATCCCAGGGAGTCCCAGGCCAAACACCTGCTTCTGTAGGCAGATAGGCCCTTGCTGGTCTAGGACAGATATGTTATAAGATCTACACTGGGTGGTTATTATTAGAAATTATTTATGGCACAGACAAAAATTTTAATATTCTATGACTCCCAAGTGAATGTAAAACACGTTAAGTACAAAACAATGTCCCTTAGAAAGGCTAAAAAAATGTTCAGGCGGTAGCAGAAGAATCTGTCTTGTAAATCTTGCAAGAAAGCAATTAACTCATTGAAACATCACCTTTTAAAGCAGTACACAGACGAAAGGGTCCTGAAAAATCTCTTTATGACAAAAGCATTCAGAAACCACATTTCCGGTGCCCCCTAGTGGGCGACGTCTGGTACTTTCCCAGATGTATTTTAAAAGGTCAAAACAAATAATTCTTTTTAACATTAGTTGGACAACACTGAGGTTTTCCCAAGCAAAGAACTAAGTGCAGGATGTAGGCTTTGCATATGTTCGGCAACCAAGGACAGAGAAAAGAAGCAGTGTCGTGTGAGCCATTTCCCCCGCCCGCAGTCTTAAGTTACCCAGCCAGCTGGGTTTAAGAGGATCAAGCACTCCGTCTCGCCTGCCGTTCCGGTCCCTTCCATTTCAGTAACAGCCGTCTCTCCAGTTGCCGTCCCGTAGAGTACTAAGCGATGAAAGCGGCTTTGGCGGCTGCAGAAAACTGTTTGGAGAAACAAGCCAGATTGAACAGGGAAGCACAGAGGAAAACCAACAGAATACCGAAAGCCTAACCCAATCACGCCTGCTCTTGTCATCCGGCATCTGAAATGACTCCACTCTCCCAAGATATAAGGACAGATGGACTCCCATTCTAGCGGTATCTGAAGAAGTGAGCAGCGACTCACAAAAGCTCATTCCCTGCCACAAAGTTTCTTAGCCTTTAAGGTGCTACCGGACTCTTGCTCTTTTCTACAGAACTCTGCGTTGCCAAAGACACTGTTTGATTCCCGGTTCGTTTGGCTTAAAAGAGGCATCTGTCCAGGTTAGGTCTATCCCCAGGCAAAGGCATCATTAGTAGCTCATTCATGTAACGTCCAAGGCTGGCGGCTCATTTGTATCAGGATGTCTACATTTGGACTGAATGCAGGCTAAAGGCCCGGCAGTTCTGACAGCCAACGGGGTGCAGTGGGTAGAGCGAGGGTGGGGGTGGTCACCAACCTTTAATGACAGCGACTTCTGAGTGATGAAAAATAGCCCAAGCTACTCCCTGGCAGCCAGCGTGATGTAGTAGTGGTCAGAGTGTGAGACTTGGATCTGGGAGACTCAGGTTCAAATCCCCCTTTGTGCCATGGAAAGTCACTGGGTGACCCTGGGCCAGTCACACACATTCAGCCTAACCTACCTCACAGGGTTGTTGTGAGGATAAAATGGAAGAAGAAGAAGATTGGATTTATACCCCCCCCGCCCTTCACTACCCGAAGGAGTCTCAGAGCGGCTCACCGTCTCCTTTCCCTTCCCCTCCCCACAACAGACACCCTGTGAGGTAGGTGGGGCTGAGAGAGCTCGTTTGAGGACTGCCCTTGAGAGAACAGCTCTGAAAGAACTTGCGACTGACCCAAGGTCACACCAGCAGCTGCATGTGGAGGAGTGGGGAATCAAACCCGGTTCTCCCAGATTAGAGTCTGTGCTCCTAAACCACGACCCCAAACTGACTCTCTGGAGGAGAGGATGTAAACCGTTTTGGGTCCCCATTGGGGAGAAAGGCAGGGTATACATGAAATTATTATTTAACAGTAATAGTAATAATAATAACGTTACCATTGTGCCAGGTGTCATCGGAACCCTAGGAGCAGTGCCTAGAAGTCTCAGGAAACACCTGGACAACCTGGGCACTGAGCCAATAACAGCAGCCCAGCTCCAGGAGGCAGTGTTGCTTGGAAGAGCAGGAATCCTGCGAAGTCCCAAGAACTTGGCTAAATCTCAAATTGCAGAACACCCTCTACCAGTCAAATATCTGTCACCATTCGTCATCATCATCAACATATCATCATCATCATCATCGTTTTGTTCCCTCCTAGGAACACAACACCGACTCGGAAAAAAAAAAGGAAGAGCAACAGAAACTCAAGTTCTCTGCTACGGAGCACGGAATAAAACCCTCTGAAATAAAACATTTAATCATTTCATTTAAAAGATGTAAAGCAGATATTTCTGCCGTCTTTCCCTGGGTCTTCTAAGGGACGGACGAGCGACACTGCAGCAGCTGACGCACTACAGGTGACTCACAAGACCCCCTGAGTACAGTGCTGGACCAGGAAATAAAGGTGACATCTGACTTTATCATCAAACCACACAGATGGCTTTCTGCTCCTTTTAAATAAAAAGATCAGGGGTGTTAATGCATTCCCCCCCCCCCATATTACTCAATACATATTATTATAAGAACATAAGAACATAAGAGATGCCAATGTTGGATCAGGCCAAAGGCCCATCCAGTCCACCACTCTGTGTCACACAGTGGCCAGAAATACCAGTGCCATCAGGAGGTCCACCAGTGGGGCCAGGACATTAGAAGCCATCCCACTGTTGACCCCCCCAAGCACCAAGATGACAGAGCATCACTTGCCCCAGAGCCTCTATCTATACCTTGTGGCTAATAGCCACTGATGCTCCATATGCTTATCTAATTCCCTATTGAATTATTATACTGCATATTACATAGTTTTGTCATACCTCAAGGGAGAATTTCCAATGATTTTGCGGATTTCAAGATAGAAACATAGCCTAACTAAGAGATTCACAGCGCAATCCTCAACGGAGTTACCCTCTTCCAAACCAACTGGCATCATGGACTCTAGAACGGTATAACAATGTTTAGGATCACATCTTAATCAAACATACTTCACCCCAGATTAAAGCGCATTCTCCTGTATGCCTCCTTGTTACTGTTTTGAGAAAGATGTCGACAATTTCCCCAGTGAACGCTTGAACCCGTTTGGGTGGCAATCCTGGCACACAGTTAAGACCCTCAAATCCCACTGAAGCTGAATGTATTTAAGCAGCCGAAGAGCACGCAGGATTTCAGCCTCTGGGCCTAATCTTTAATTACAGAAGCCCAACTTTTGGCAACGCTTAATTATCACGCTATCAACACAATTAAAAACGGATGTGGAATTATTCAACGGCACTTGGCTGAAGTAGACCAATCACTTAATCAGGGTTCTCTCCAAGGGAAACTGCACGGAAGCAGCTGGCGGCTGGCCAGCTCAACTAATATATATTTTTTTAAATCTGGCCCGTGCAACTGGTAACTTTCAAGTCTAAACACGGGCTCATCAGCCCAGGATGGAGATCTGCAAGTGGACCAGAAACACCTCCCCCCTACCGTTGTTGTTCTTGTTCCGTGCTTGGGACTTGAAGGGGGCGGGGTTTGGCAACAATACACGTCACTTTCACACTGCATCCAGTTTGACTGGGCACAAATGATGATGCCAGTCTGGTTTATATTCTCTTTTATTTGCCCTTGCTTTTGTGTTATTTAGAGTGCTCAGGCAGCAAAGACAATGGCGGAGGAGCAAGGATGGCTACGTGTTCCCTCTAAGCTGAGTCAGTGTGAGCTGGCTCACAGTTTTTTAGCCTCCGGCTCACATATTCTTGCCTTAGCTCAGGAAGGATGGCTCCAGAGCAAACTAATTTATGCGGTGGCCAGATTGCTTGCTCACAGCTTTAATGCCAGTCGCTCACAAAGTAGAATTTTTGCTCAAAGGACCCCACAGCTTAGAGGGGGCATTGCTCACCACCTCTTGGTCAAGAGGCAGAAGGACAGTGAAGTGAGTTACCAGAAGTGCATCCGAAAGATTCTGGCTGGGCTCGAACCTGTAAAATGAGTGGCCCACCAAGCCAGAGAGCCAACTGGCCATATATTACGGCCAATGCTCCCTCTAAGCTGTGGAGTCTTGTGAGCAAAAATTCTACTTTGTGAGCTACTGGCATTAAAGTTGTGAGCGAGCGATTTGGGTACTGCATAAATTAGTTTGCTCTGGAGCCATCCCTTCCTGAGCTAAGACAAAAATCTGTGAGCTGGAGGCTAGAAAACTGTGAGCTAGCTCACACTAACTCAGCTTAGAGGGAACACTGATTATGGCCTACCCTGTACATGACACCCCCCCATTTTGCAGTCTTGGGGTCTCAACTAAAACCTGAGCTTTATTAGGGCCTGGCACAACACTATACACAAGATTATTGAATTCTGAGGTATTTCACACAAGGCCTGCTTGCGTACTATGAAGGCTTCCCTCTTGGCTCAGAACATGGCCGGGTGCTGTCATTTTTCAAGGGTTTGTGACCACATGTGTGACAGAGAGCAGGAGTGGAAATACATTTTATGTTTGTTTATACGTTACTGCCACTTTAAGACTGAACCATGAGGCATTGTGGGGTTGGGGGGGTGAGGGACACAGCAGTTAGAGACGGCAGTTAGCAAGCATCAGTGCTGAAGTGATTTTGGTCCTGAAAGTGTAAGAAATAAAAGTCAACACGTCTGGCTTGGACTGCTCCTGAGAAAAGACCCCTGACCTTCTCTCCTGCCCAAACTGTCATAACACAACCTACGAGCAGACCCAAGATGAAGACTTCAAAATGCGTGGCCAGTCTCAAATTTTGTAAACTTTGGCCATTCAAAAACAGGCCTGGAGAGCTGGACGTAGCTTGCAGGGTTCTGGAACCAAGCCCTGTCAAGTCTCAGTTGAGGATAAACCAGGGGGTGATGGAACAGTCTCTGACTTCCCTGGGAACTGACTGGTTTGACCCCTTCAACGAAGCCACCTTCGCTTTGAGTTTTCCCACTTATTTTCTTCACCTTCTGGCCTCTGTTCCTTGCTAGTCTACACTTCAGATGCTGCTCCACGGCTTCGTGACCACAACACACTGGACAAGCATAAGGAAAAGATATTCCATGCTGGACAAGATGAGTTCTGCCCCTGAACCAAGGGAGTTCTTAGAAATAAGCACTAACAGCTTCTTTCTTGAATAGCTTTCAGCTCCCCAACTGGAACAACCCAAAACTAAAAGCCACGTCCTCATTAACAAGTAACAAGGTCATCCCTTGCACAAGTCCTGCATCACCCTAAAATGCAGGACCTGTGCGTGAACAGCTCATCTGCTTTTGGCTCAGCGACAATTTCCAGTGGCTTTTCAGGTCTTCGCAACTTGTTACCCACCAACCCGAATACAGAACATCAGCTAGGTGAGGAGGCCGGCCAGGAAGTTATCGCACAGACTTGCCAGACTTAGCCATCGGGTTATTTGGCAGGGTGGTTAACAGCCTGTCACCTACCAGGCTAAACTACCCGCCAATCCTGCGTGGCAGTCCATGAACAACACACACACACACACACACACACACACACACAACACAAAAACAATAAGGCTCAGATTTTAAAATTAAGGGGCTTTGGGTGGAAGGTTCCTGTAAAGTCCTTGGATCCTGTAATTCTCTCTGTCCTCTGTATCAGGGTAGACCGGACACCGGTGGCGGAAGGTCACAGCTGACTCACGGTGACCCTGTAGAGCTTTCAAGGCAAGAGGCATTCAGAGGTGCTCTGCCACTGCCTACCTCTGCGTAGCAACCCTGGACGTCCTCTCTAGCCCCCCATCCAAGTACTAACCTGGGCTGACCCTGCATAGCTTGTCTGAGATCTGACAAGATGGGGCTAGAGACTGAGCATTATTATCCAAGAAAACCTATCACTAGCCCTGATAGCCCAGGCAAGTCCGATCTCGTCAGAGCTTGGAAGCTAAGCAGGGTCGACCCTGGCAAGTACTCGGATGGGAGACCTCCTCGGAATACCAGAGGGGGAGGCGGAGGCAGGCTTTACTCAGCCACCTCTCTGAATATCCTCCAGGCCCCCAATAAGGGTCCGTCACCAGAGGTCAACATGACTTCCAGGTGCGTGCACACTCACACACACACGCACATATTAAAGAAAAGAAAAGCTATCACTCCGCAGCAGCTTAGAGAATTTACTTGTCCCTTAAGAGCAAGAAACACACTAAGGCAGACCGATATCAGTTTTACCCCAGATTCCCCCAAGACTGTCTAGAAACTACACTGCGCCCAGGATGGTGAGCTTTCTTTTAGAGATCCCTCATGCTCCTTGGAGACCTACGGTTCCCAGAATCCCTCGGCAAAGGGGATGGCTGCCCAACCACAGTCGTGCCCTGACTCTTAGCGCCAACCGGACCACTCTTACCTTCGAATTGGTTGTGCAATCTTGCTCCTAGGGATGCTGCTCCCGCTTATGGCCAAGGAGGGCCTCGGGAGACCACTGCGCGTTATAACCCCTGCGTTCACAGTCTTGTTTGGCATCGGGATGCCAGAGTTAGAGTGTAACTGTAAGGTGCCGGGCAGTGGCGTGTTATTGCTGCTGCTTCCTTGAACAGTCGGACTCACGTAGGCAGTGGCTTTCAGAGGTTGCCTGACGGAGACTGGGAAGTGTCCCACGCTGTGAACTCGGTGCTGAAGTTGTCCTGGAGAAGGAACTAACAGAGGAGGGCGAGAAGCACAGAGTCATGGAACTGCGTCCACGTGAAATTCGTGCTAAGCGAATTCAAGCATTCTGCTCGCACGTAGCTTATTTCTACCCAGCCCCTTCTTCAAAAGGAGCAGCGTTCTACTCTCACAGTAACCCTGGGGAATAAGCTAGGTTGAGAGAGGCTGCAAGCCTAACGCTTTCCTGGGAATAAGGCCCCTCTGGGGGCTAAAAAGGGGGATTTACTTCTGAATAGACCCCCTAGGATCGCTCCTAGAGAATGGCAAAGCAATTCCACATAAGCCATGACCAGAAGTTGTAACAAGAAGACGAGCGGTGTTTCTAGTATTTCCCCCCAAAAATAATTATTATAACAACAAGACGACCCACGGTTACTTCCTTATTTCGCTTTGCATTTTTTAAAAACTAGAGTAGTCAGAGTGTTGGGTCTAGGAAAGATGAGGTATAAATGAAGGCAATAAATAAACAAGGAGCGCTTTCACACGCACTAAATAACGCACTCCCAAATCCACTTTCGGTGCACTTCGCAAATGGATTATACTGTGTGAAATGGCAAAACCCACTTGCAAACGGATTGGATTGTAACTGCATTATTTCGCATGTGTGGAAGTGCCCGAGGTTTATCCTGTGAACCACCTCGAGGCCCTTGTTGGTTGAAAAGCATGCCAGGTAAAATATTTTTTAAAAGATGTCATACTTACTGCTAGACTGAATTCTTGACATCCCATTACCGGCTCCGTGCAAGTTAGAGTCAAAGCTGAGACTGTTCCTCACAGTCACCACAGAGCCAACGCTGGCGTTGACGGTGGGGTTGCTTGGCATCCGGGCTAGGTTGGGCATGCTCCGTCGGAGTTTGTCTGCAATGAAACCAATGACAGCCAGCATCAGGAAATGGTTATGGTCACTCAGGCCCTGGCTATCATTCAAGAGGAGCTCCTCTGGGTCAGCC
The DNA here is from genome assembly GCF_001447785.1 of Gekko japonicus. Lineage (NCBI taxonomy): Eukaryota > Metazoa > Chordata > Lepidosauria > Squamata > Gekkonidae > Gekko > Gekko japonicus. Next base: position 48,786 of record NW_015159844.1, read on the forward strand.
ACTAAGATATATTCTGCCTAAATAAACACCAGCTTAAAGTTAGGACAAAACAGCTTTGGCTGATTCTGCATTGGCTTTTCCCTCTGTTGTTTTACGAAACCTGTGTTGGAACAGAAATTCCCCTCTGCACTGCATTATGGTTTCACTTCCTTTGATCATCAGGTTTTATGGTCGCCTCCACATTCCATGCCGCTTTCGTTTTCTTTGATCATTGGATTTTATTGAACCTTCTGCATAGATTTATGGCCATTTTATGGCCATTCAGGGGTGACTTTGCAGTTAGTACGGCTTGTTCCGAGGTATCTGAATGTGTTTTTTTAATATATATTTTTGATTTTTCAGTAATAACTCATACAGCGCTGTTAACATAAATTTAAATACAGAACTAACCACAACTCTAACTTTTTAAACAGTAAAGATAAATAATATATTCGTTTAACCTTTAACTAATATTTTCAGCCACTTATATAATTTTGACCAAGTGTCTTCAAAGTCCTTTTCTTCTTTACCTTTTAAAATAGTTGTTGATCTATTCATTTCTACTACCTTTAACAATTTATACACAAACTCATCTTTACCCGGTATAGAATCTAATTTCCAGTATTTCGCGTTGACTATTCTTGCGGCGGTCACACAGTGTAATACAATTATTTTATCCGTTTTCACAAAAACCTCTGGAATTATATTCAAAAGAAACAATTCTGGTTTAAAGGGTATCGGGATTAATATAATGCCTTGTATCATTATTTGAATCATTTTCCAAAAGGATTGGGCCTTACCACAAGACCACCACATGTGGTAATAAGATCCAACATTTTGTTTACACTTCCAACAAATATTTGTAAACGACACATTAAATTTAGCTATCTTTGCTGGGAATAAATACCATCAATTTACTACTTTATATATATTTTCTTTAAAAGTCATAAACCTAGTGACTTTAACATTGACTTTCCAGATCTTAATCCATTCCTCCCAATCTAATTCATGTCCTAACTTCATAACCACTTTAGAGGGTTCATCTTGCATTTTTTCATCCAATAAAATTATGTAAAGTTTTTTATAAGTTTCTCCCCCAAATTCAACCATATCTTGTCAATCTCCGTTGTTTTTTTGTAAAAGCCTACTTTTTCATCCTCTTTAAATCTAGATAACAATTGCCATCTTTCTAACCAGGATAGTATAATACCTTGTTCTTGCAAACTTTCCATTGATTTTAATTTATTATTTGAATCCAATAAATTCTCATAAGCACTTTTTTGTTCTGAATTATATAATATTGGGTTTGTATATGCCTCCACCAGAGAAACCCACCCAGAAATTTTCAAATAGAAATGCTTGACTTCTTTCCATATTTTTAGAAGGGTTCTACGTAAAATATGCTGGTTAAAATACTTCAAGTCTAAGTTATACCATATGGAGGCATGCCAGCCCATCGGTAGGTCATGCCCTTCAAGTTTTAAAAGATGACTATTGCTTAATAACAATTACTTAGTAGAAGCCACTCTCTAATCCATACCATCGCTATCGCTGTATAATACATATACCAATCTGGTAGACCGGACCCTCCTTTTTCTGTTCTCTCCTGCATCAACTTAAGTTTAATTCTGGGTCTCTTAGCTTGCCATATAAAATTAGAGATAGTTTTTTCTAGTTCTAGGAAGAAGTGTTTGTTTATAACTATAGGGATGGTTTGAAAAATGTAAGTAAGTCGAGGCAAAATGTTCATTTTTATCGCCACTATACGACCCATCAGGGATAAACATAAGCTTTTCCACTTCACCAGATCCTTTTGGATCTCCCTTCCTATAATTATCTTCAAAAAGGAACCTACACCTTTTAGATATTACAATCCCCAGATATTTAATATTTTTACATATCTCAATTCCAGTCTTCTCCTGAATATATCTTTCTGTTTCTTGTAAACAATTTTTTGTTTCATCAGTATTATAACTGGATTTATGGAACTTAAATACCATAGTGAACCACAGGTAGCAAGCTAGTATTACATAAACACCAAAAGGCAGTGCCGAGATGCGTGGCAGGTACGGCCCTTAGGGTAGAATTTGCGCAGCCATCAATTGAGAGAAGAGCTTGGCAGTTAGCATTTAAACTGTTTATCAATAAAGAAAGTCGAGGGGCTGTCCCTAGTGGACCAGGTTTCACTCATTTGATTCAGAGAGACACCTATACAAGCAATAGAACTAAGTTAATTGAATCCAAATTAGAATCCTTGAACATTGGTATTACCTCCTTACAGCAAAACAAGGTCTTTAAACTCATAAAAACAAAATTAAGGGAACTGGACTTTGGCAGTACACTCTGCAGAGCTCGGCGAACCTGCTCGGGCCTATCCCTCAGCCTTCCTCCGCCGGCTGTGATCCCTACTTACTGTTACTCTCTCAAAAGCCCAGCACTCCAGAGAGCCTTCACATTGGCTAGGCTGAATACGTTCCCGTTGAACATAGTTTCTGGCCGCTTTCATGGCATCCCGTTCTCCGAATTTGAATTTTTAATACAAATTGTAATGGGCTCATTTAAAATGTTTTGCTCATCTGAAAATTTCTTTTTATTATATTTGTTCAAAAATTGATCAATTTCTTGTTGGTTTTGGTGACTCTGTTCATATAATTTTTTATAAAAATTCTCTATAATCTCTTTAAGATTTTCCATAGAATGGCAATCTACCCCCTGTTCATTCTTTAATACTTTAATAATGTTATTCTCTCTATTCTTTCGTAGTCGGTAAGCCAGCCATCTGGTTGGTTTGTTTGCGTTTTCAAATTGATAGTGTTTCGCATATTCTAGTTTGATTGCTATTTCTTGTGTGAACAAATTATTCAATTGATGTTGTAATTCCATTATCCTAAATTTTAGACAATTGGATGATGGTTCTTCTTTCAGTTTATCTTCTTCAATTTTAATCTGTTTCACAAGAGATTTATATTTTAAGTTTTTCTGTCTGCGTAGCCAAATTTCATGTCTGATCATTCTCCCTCTTGTGAATGCCTTAAAGGCGTCCCTTACTGAGGTTATATTTATTTCTGATGTCATAATCCATTTTAAAAAATCTTTAAACTCTTCTTTGGTTTCCTTAACAAACTTTTCATCATTAAGCATCCATGTCTTCAAAGTCCATCTTGATGATTTGGGATTATCTTGCAAGGTTATCATAACAGGGTTGTGGTTGGCATAAGTTGCAGGCAGTATCTCCGCATCTCTAACATCTGACAATATAGTGTTTGATGCCCATACCATATCGATTCTGGACCATGATTTATGGCGTGTAGAAAAAAAAGTGAAATCCTTTTTAGAAATATTCTTTGTTCTCCAAATAGCTATAAGACCTAGTTCTTCTGCCAGAAGTAAAAAGGTGCGTGGAAGTTCTTTTCCTTTATTTACTCTTTGTCCTTGGGTTTTCCGGTCTTCCTTAGAGTCATAGACCGTGTTAAAATCCCCAGTTATACATACTTCTTAACTAGGATATTTCATTATTACCTCCCTTAGTTTAGAGAAAAAGGATTCCTGATTCTGGTTAGGTGCATATATATTAATATGATGCATCGCTTTATTTTGTTTTAAAATTTTTACTATCAGGATCCTCCCATCCTCTGATTCAAAAACCAACTCAGGACGAAGGTAAGGTCTTACATAGGTAGCAACACCTTTCTTTTTACAACCATCTGCTGCTATAAAGTTTAATCCTAATTTCTTAAATTCTATTAGCTTTTTATCGTTTTTCTTAATGTGAGTTTCCTGCATACAAATTACATCAGTCTGTTTGTTTTTAAATTGTGAGTATATTTTCCTTCTTTTTTGAGGGGAATTTAAGCCATTTACGTTGATAGATATTATTTTAATTATTTTTTGCTTCTTCATTTCTTTCTTTGTTTTTATTCTCTTCTCTCTTCTGTTGGTTTCTTGTAGTGATGCTAAAAGGGGTAAACTTCTTATATCTCCTTCTTTTCATTTTTTGTTTTTCCTTTTTCCTCTCGTCTTTTTCCTGTCCTTCCTCTTGTGGTTCTTCTTCAGATTCACTTTGATTATCCTCTCCAAGTCCTAGGTCTTGACCATTTTTCTCCAAAAAGTCCTCTAATTTCATTATTGAGTTTAGCTTAAAATTTCTTCCTCTGTAATTAAACATTAGTCCTTCCAGTAATATCCATCTGTATAGAATGTCCTTCGTTTTAAGTAGATTAGCTAATACTT
>NW_015159844.1:53054-58797 GCF_001447785.1 Gekko japonicus
ATCTTGTATCATTAGTGGTGTTGTCTTGGACACCTCAAGGATTTTATCCTGAGTATTTCTCTTATAGAACTTAATATGAACTTCCCTAGGGACTTTGTTGCGTTTAGCGTAAGCTGAATTCCTCCTATAAATTGTTTCTATTCTCCCGGCTATTTCTTTGGCTTCCACCTCTCACAATTCTTCTAAAGATGACGTCATCACTTCTACAATATTTTCATTTTTATTTTCGGGAACATTTTGAAACCTTAGTAAGAAACTGGTTCTTTCTAACTCCAATGACATTAAGGATCCTTCCATTGAATCACACCTATGTTTAAGCTCCTGTACCTGCGAGCGTACTTCCTCTACTTTAGTATCAGTAATTTTACTTGCTGTAGTCAAATTAAAAATATCTTTTTTATTTTCCAATATTTGGGTCTTAAATTCTTCCATCTCTGTGGACATTTGTTGTGATATCAGGTCCAATTTTGTCTGAAGGGGTTCTATTGCCTTAGCTATCAAGTCTGACAAAGTGTTTTGGATTAAATTCATAGCTTGGGCCACACTTTCATTGATTTGTGCTGTTAAGTCTTTAGATGTCATTTGGCCTAAATGTGAAGCTGCTGCTTTTATTTAGCCCGATGATGGGGCTGAGGTTTTTCTTGTCCATCACTAATAAATATTTAGTCTATGGCCATTGTATTTGATTACTGTGTTATTATTATTATTTTTATATTAGTTCTATTCTTTTAAGTTTATATTAACACTTCCTTCAAGCTATAGCCAGTTACCCAATTTCATACCTTTTAAAAGACAGAACTTTCAACTAACACAAATCTTCAGACCTCAAATCAGAACTATATTAACTATAATACTCTCACTCTAGAACCATAATACTATAATAGAACAATAATCAAAATTCAGAAATTCATTGGTTATGGAATTCATTAGATATAGATTAAAGTACATACCACATTTCAATTCTACTCATTCACTGCCACTACATTAGTATTCATCCCATACAGTCACAAGGCTGTAATTTCCTAGCCTTATTTAGCGAACAGTCCCTTATTTTTCTCTCTTTTTCTTTATTTTCCTATCTTTTTCTTCCCTCTCTCTCTTCTCTTCTCCTCTCTCCTTTCTAGTGTCTCGACTTCAGGAAAGGCACAGCCTATCTGCCGATAATACCGCTCTGTATAGTTCTCTGAAGTTTGGCTGTTTTAGTTGCACATGAAGCTGCTCCAGCTATCGGAGTTCTCCAGACCTTGCCAATCAATTGTCAATCCCCCGATGAGTCGACTGTAGTGGAGATCGCTTCTCCGCCACCAATTTCTTTTCGACCACCCGCAGCAAGTAAATCAGTCTTGGGCCGAATTCTATTAACAATATTAGTTCCACAACGCACGCTGCCTTTCCCCTCCTTCCTTGACGCCGAGATCTTTTCCAAGCCATGTTGGGAGAGTAAATTACTTCTCCTTAACTATTGTTTTTGAGCTGCACTTTTTCCTCCCAGTTGAGAAAATGTGGAGCAAGTGCTAGATGCAGAATCGGCCTTTGATATCAAATAAAGACAAAGTATGGTGCTGGAGAAGACTCTTGAGAGTCCCTTGGACTGCAAGAAGAACAAATCAGTCAATCCTAAAAGAAATCAACCCTGACTGTTCCCTGGAAGGCCAGATAATGAAACTGAAGCTCAAATACTTTGGCCACCAAATGAGAAGGGAGCACTCACTGGAGAAGACCCTGATGCTGGGAAAGATTGAAGGTCAAAGAAGACGGGGATGGCAAAGGATGAGATGGTTAGACAGTGTCATCGATGCAACGAACATGAAATTGAGCCAACTTCAGAGGACGGCAGAAGACAGGAGGGCCTGGCGGGAGATCATCCATGGGGTCGCGAAGAGTCGGACTCGACTGTGCGACTGAACAACAACAACAACAAAGACAAAGCCCTAACTGTGGAATTAACATTCATTAAACACATCCCAAGACACAAGCCAGGTTAACTGCAAAAAAGTACATTCATTTCAGGCTACTTCAAGATTGTGATTAGGGATGGGCTCGAACTGAACCATGAAGCAAAATAAGTGATGAATTTTGCCCTGCTTGTGGAGATAGATCAGGGAGCACCAATGACGTGAGTCACTGAAGAAGTGGGCAGTGATTGACGAAAGCTCCTCCACTGCCACATATTTTGTTAGTCTGGACTCCTGCTCTTTTCTCCTGGAACTCTGTGGCGGATGCCCTCGTAATTCAATTGGCACAAAACTGCTGAGAGTTAATCATGTAAACAGGGCTCCAGTCAGACAGGAGGCCGCAGGTTTTTCTTTGTTTGTAGAGAACATGCAGTCAAGTTGATGCCGCAACCTCTTCTGTGACAAATTCACGTGGGGCACGGCACCGAACATCTTGAATTACTGCCAAGCTTGCTAGGCACAAATAGTCTCTTCAGAGAGCACTGCATACCTTGTTTTTAGATGAACACATGTTTTTTGCTGGGATCACCAAAGCACTGCACGCAATAAGCAAAGGTAACCGGTGGAGGATGCCCTCGTAATTCAATTGGCACAAAACTGCCGAGAGTTAATCATGTAAACAGGGCCCCAGTCAGACAGGAGGCCGCAGGTTTTTCTTTGTTCGTAGAGAACATGCAGTCGTTGATGCCGCGACCTCTTTTGTGACAAATTCACGTGGGGCAAGGCACCGAATATCTTGAATTACTGCCAAGCTTGCTAGGCACAAATAGTCTCTTCAATATAGTCTCTGCACACCTTGTTTTTAGGTTAACACATGTTTTTTGCTGGGATCACCAAAGCACTGCACACAATAAGCAAAGGTAACCTTTTCTACCTTTTCCAAAGAACCCTGACTGAAGTATTTCAAAAATCTGCTCGCGGAGAACATTTGGTTTCTTTCAAAGAGAGTCGTCGAATCTGCATTTGCATTTTTCAATCAGTTTCGTGCTGCTGTAACACCGTCTTTCTCTTATGCTTGTTTGAATGTTGTTTGGAGAAGATTCTTTTAAAGCAGTGCGGAGGTGCAATGACAGTGGAGCCCCCACGAAAGAGCAGTAAACATATGTGGACGTGCAAATGTATGGTAGCACTGTTGAGGTGTGAGAACGAAACCAAATGTAGACAGCTTTTTTGAAGACGGAGTCAAAAGGCTGGGACACCGTTGGGAAAGACAAATGCAGATTCGACCAGTGTCACAGGGTGGCTCCACGGTGCCCTCCAGATATCCTGTTTCTTTTTTTTTATATATAACTCTGTTTATTTGATTTTATAAGCCTATATCATATACAAATACAAGATCATCAACAAAATTGCATACACACAAACTCCTTGTACAACACTTATTCTTTCTAGCAACACAGAGTAACATGTCCATCATATCCTTAATAAATGGTATCTTCTTATTTTTTCATCATAATATTCACTTTTTATTAACTGAGAACTTCTATTTCTATATCTTCCTAAGGATTATGCTCCATCAAAGCTGTACCCAAAGTTCTTATCTGTATTGTAAACCTTTCACATTTGTACATTATCCCATCTCCTATGTCTGGTCATTTCTTTGCATTCAATATAGGGGCTTAAATTCCTAATTACCATTTTTATCTCCCCCCTTCCCCCCCTTTCTACCCTATTTTGCTTTTCCCTTTTTTTTTTTTTTACCCTTTCTGCCTTTTTCATTTTTTAGAACTTTAATATTCCATTAATATTCTATTAGAACCTTTATCTCTATTTTTACTTTTAGCATTATTTTACTATTTTCTTATAAATGTATATTTTTCTAGACTACCAATTAAGATGGGTGCAGACTTGGCAGATATCCTGTTTCTGACATGGTCCAAGCCCTGGTCCTACATAGGCATGGTTCAAAGTGAACTGATAAGAATCCCGTCCTCCCAGGATTCAAGCATTATCTTGCCTCTCCGCAATAAGTAGGGGGAGGAAGGTGGGTAGACGAGGGCTCCCCTCTCCTGCCAGGGACTCAACGGGAGAGGCCTTTCCACCCCCAGGTTCTGCCCCAAGAGGAGACCGGACGGGAAAGGGATGAGATTTAGAAGCTTCTTCGTCTAGTGCAGCAGTGCTTAGCTAAGTGCAAAGAAAAAAGCCACGAGGGCACGACAGTCATTTTTACCCTTCTGCAATGTTAGAAAGGGGAGTTTACACCACCCTCCCCTATTATACCATCCTCCCCTATGCCCGGGCACCCAATGATTCCTTCCCTGGCGGTCCTCAAACGTTTGTAGAAAGCAGATGGGGTCACCTGGACCTTCTGATTGGCCACTGGAGACATGATGGACTGTGCAGATTAAAATAACATTTTGGTGACAGCTGCCACCACAATATTGGTTTGATTCCCTCACTCCTCTTGCCCAGGGCATTTTTAAGAAATTGCTTCTGTTTGTCCCCTGAATCCCACTGTACGTATGTGTGTGTGTGTGTGTGTGTGTGGCTCCACTTTCCATGTTGGCCATTCTGAGTGTATCAGAATTCCAAAGGGGCCTACAGGCTCAGAAAGCTTGGGGAACCCCTACTTGAAGAGATTCAAAGGGTGACGATGAGGCAACTTAAACCGCATCAGACAGCACACAGAATGTTAAAACCCAGCGAGGCGGTGGCATCGGCACAAAACCACAGAGAAGCATTTGTTTCTTCTCTTCTTAAAGCAGCACAGAAGAAGGTACAGAGCACACTCAGGTCTATGAAGCTCCGCTTCTTGTTTTCTTGGGAGCACGCTGCAAAAAACGTTTGGAGCAATCTGCAAAAACAGTGGGTTTTGAACTGTGTCCTGGGAAGAGGAGGAGAGGAGAGGAGATTAGATTTCTACCCCACCCTTCACTTTCCCAAGGTCGTCCAGCCAGGTGCAAGTACAGAAGTACACAGTACACATCACCTGTTATATATAAGCACTAGGTTCCTAATGCCACACACTTCTCTCTGCCTTCAAATCTTCTTTTCTTTTAGGAACTGAGGTATAAAGCAGCTCTTCATCCCCTCTTAGGAATCATGATCAATCAGGCCTGTAGCTACAGTGGCGCTTTTGGGGGCTCCGCCCCCTTTCTTAAAGGCACAGTCCCACAAGAATTTCTCCTGTAAATACTTTTTTCAACTGTTTTAAAACATTCTTTAAAAGGTGTGCACTCCTTCAAGCAGAGTGGGGTGCTGTAGATAACTAATTCCTTCACTGAGCAAGGGGGTTGGAGCAGGTGACCTCTAGGATCCCTTCTAACTCTGTGTTGAGAAACTGGTCTACTTTAAGAGAGTTTTTCTACCTAAGTGTTAGCTTTCTTGACTATAGAAATCATCACCCCCACCTGCCAGCTTGTTCTCAAAATTGTTGCTTAGGCTGGTGGAAGTGACTAACTTGCAGCAGCTGAGAACTGTCATCTAAAGTGGTTGCCAGCTTGCAGTTTAGAGATCTATCCTGGGAACGACTTTCTATTGGCTAAACGGCTTTTCTTTCTGCACTGAGAACTTCAACCCCACCAGAAAAAAATTTGCCCCACAAGCCACAAAATCCTGGCTACAGGCCTGTGATCAATAACAACACTTTGCAAACATGTTCTGGGGAATAGCAAGGAGGAAAGAAACTATTCTCAAAAATTCTCTGAAGCCACTCTCCTGTTCTAGAATCGTCCGTGAATGGCAGCCTCCTAGTTCTATTGTCTCCCATGATTTTGGCATGAAAACGTGAAACTTGGATGCGGGCCCTTCACCGTTAAGAATTCATGTTCATTATGTAACTTGCCCGC
>NW_015159844.1:58865-73512 GCF_001447785.1 Gekko japonicus
CGCTCTTCCACCCTCTGTTTTGCAGTCCCAAGGAACCAGTAAATATACAAGATTTATTAAGTTTCTGCTGTACATGCTGATAGGAAGTGTTCAGCTTGCCAGGTTACAAGTTGTGTGAGCTTACCACAAACAATGTGCTTGGTTGCGCAGGGACATGTGGCACTACTGCCATATGTCATGTGAACCTTCATCCTTCTTCCTTCTCTTAACCTTAACCCGCTATTTGTTACCCTCGAGTCAGTTTTAACTGCACAGGCTTGCGTCAGGGCCCTGCCAGAAACTATTTGCAAGGAATGTATAACGGGAAAACTGCGATAACTATAAATAGACAAACTGTTTTAGCGGCGATGTGTTTTCTTTCCCAAGACATACTGACACAAAGCATAACTACAAATGAGAACTTTGCTGGAAGTGGACACCTGTCATCTTCAAGCGGGCAAGTAAAACAGAAGAGAAAGTGCATGTGTTATAATTCATGGCCGCCACCACCACTGGGAATTATTTCCAGGGGTCCCGGCAAATTTTGGTCAGACGTTACATCAATCTGCATTATATCTCTGGTGACAGCACTACAAAAGATCCTCCAAAGATCTGCTAACTCTCCACATAGAACTAATCAACTATCGCAGACAACATCTGATGGATTCATACTTTAAGGACACACTAGATAGAGGCATTTCCCTGAACAAACCAATGCCTGAAACACTATGGAACTTACTGTCACATCCATATAGATCTCCTTTCCCCCTTTATTTCCCTTTTTCGATTCCCTTACATTTGACACATTCATGGCTTGTCATCCAACTTCCCATACTCATTATTCTTATGTACAAATACCCTTTTAAATATATATATATAAAAAGACCACCATAAATCTGCATAGCAGATGGGATGAGAGTGAAATTAGAAGAGGAAGCTTTGACAACTAAAGGAAGTCTCTTTTTTTCAGATGCTGGGGGCAAAAATCAGGGAAGGACCTTTGAGTTCACAAGCTTTCAGAAGAAACCAGTCACTTGCTACTGAAACGGCATACCCGGACCACATAAACATTTGACCAAATCCAGGAGGGCTCTTTGTTTCTATGGAAGGAAAGGGGGGGGGGGGGGGAAAAGGAAGGAAGGAAAAACAAAGAACGAGGAGAAATGGTTCCAAAATTCTGTCCCTTTATAATTGGGTTAATTCAGGATACAGCGACAAAAAGAACTGTATCATAGACAACATCAGTTTCCAGCTGATTCTAAGGCTTATACGTTATCCACCTTTTGCTGGGAAGAAAACAAAGTTTACCTCAGAAACATTTTTATTCTGTTTCAGGCTCAGTGTTGCAGGCAGGATGATTCTTAAGTCATGTTGATCATGCTTTACTCATTCACTGTTATATGTAGTTTTATATTATTCATTATATTATTTTTTTCATATTGTTGCCTTTGTAAGGTTCTGGAATACTGTCTTTTAGAGATGCAATACAAATCCACATAGTAATGAATTTCTTCTTGGGATTTTTGGTAAACTACGGAAGGCCCATTAGGATCCTGTGGGCTGAATCGGGGGGCCCCCACCCTTAAATTTAATCACAGGGTGATAAACAGTGTGCTGACATTTTCACTTATCAGAAGCAGAAATAAAACAAAGTTCGATTCCAGTGGCACCTCTGAGATAAGCTTTCATATGCATGCACACACCTTCAGATATCGCTATATGAAGAAGTGTGCACGCACACAAAAGCTTATATTCAGAATTAAACTTTGTTAGTCTTAAAGGTGCCCCTGGAACTAAACTTTGTTCTATTGCTTCAGACCAACATGGCTACCCACCAGAAAAAGAAAGTTATTGACCTTTTTCATATTACCATTCTAAACCAGATGTTATTTGTCGTTGGTCCAATTTCGAGCAAATCGATACAGGGTCCGGGGGTTTCATACAGCAAATTTCCTTATGTTAATGAGCTGTCTCTGAAGTGCTATGGTCATTTCAAACCATGCCACTCCCCCCCCCTTTTCGCCATGCAATCTTCCTCAGAGTTTGGTGGGTTTTTTTTAATGTTCTAAATTGAGTGCTATAGTGAAAAACGGCAGGAAAAAAGTGGAATTGTAGGAAGTGCTATGGACACTTTAAACAGCACACTACAGCGATTCAGAAACGCAATGAAGGGGTAGAAAATGGAAGAAAGCAGTTTCACTCAAAAGCGGCTCAACCATGCTTTGTTAACCAGGCACAAGCCGGTTTGTATGAACAGGTAAACAAATTTTACTAGCAGCTGGTTACTAAAACGGGTCTGTCTGAAATGACAGGGGAAAAATCCATTAGCAACCAGTTACTAAAATGGAATAAGGCCGTTTGAAAATGGCCATTTTCCAAGATGAAGAGTGTTCTGTGTGTCTGCTGCTGATTCCACACATTAATGTTATTTCTCTCTACAGTGGCCAAAGGTAGAAGCCCCTGAACAGTGAAGTTTTACAGCTATTAGGTGGTAATTTTATTACTGTACCAGCGGGTGAATTAGAGGTCAAGTTGGTGTGGCAGAATACATTCCTGGGCTTCATACTGCTGTTTGGAGAACTGCGTGCCCACAAGAATACAAAATCTGGCTACCTCTGAGGTAAAATAGAGATGATTTCTCATAGTATTGGCGGCAGGGGAGGAAGTGAAATCTCGCGGTCAGAAAAGCCAGCTTGTCTTACCTCCATTAATCCTGTTTGGTTGCGGATCAAGAGGACTTTGGGCTTGAGGAGAATAATACTGTTGCTGATGATAATTGTTTGAAGGGAAATATGGGGAAGTTGGGCTTCTCCTGCAGTCCCGAATACTGGAAAAAGTCTGTGAGTGGGGAATTCCTCTTTGGAACGGGGTGCAACGGGTGAGGCGCGGCTGTGGGGGTGGCAGGTGGTCAAACTCTTCTTCCTCGTCCTCGAGACTGTAGCGATCGAATTCCTGATCACTGCCGGTCCCTTTCTTCCCCGAGTGAAGAGAGACACTGGAGCTGTTCCTGGATACAGATGCTGAAGTGGACGCATAGTCTTGCCTCAGACCTGGAGATTTTGCGGGGGGGGGGGGGGAGAAAGACGTTTGAGTGAAAAACAGGATCATGCCATATCTTTCATCCCTGTGCCACAATATACTAGAAGCAGCAGTCCTTCTTCAAATTGCTCTCCTGTCTGAAAGATACATTAAAACATTTTCCAAAAATTTGCTGCTTGCCCTCTACCTATATGTATGGACTGGTAACTTCCATTTCATTGTATCTGAAGAAGTGTGCATGCACACAAAAGCTTATACCTTGAATAAAACTTTGTTGGTCTTAAAGGTGTCACTGGACTCTAATTTTGTTCTGTTGCTTCAGACCAACATGGCTACCCATCTGAATCTACCAAAAGATACAGCTAGACAACCCATGCGAGGGCAGGGCCACGCTTCACGGTTCTCTTCTCTAAGCTGGTTGTGCATATGATCATTTCACAGCACAACTAACTGAGCCCCGTGTTGCTCATAAACTTTGCATGAGCATTTGAGCAATCTGGTGCAGATCAGGAGAGCAGTTTCAAGAAAGAAAGAAAGAAAGAAAGAAAGAAAGAAAGAAAGAAAGAAAGAAAGAAAGAAAGAAAGAAAGAAAGAAAGAAAGAAAGAAAGAAAGAAAGAAAGAAAGAAAAAGAGAGAGAAAGAGAGAGAGAGAGAAAGAGAGAGAGAGAGAAAGAGAGAGAAAGAGAGAGAAAGAGAGACACAGACAGACAGAGAGAAAAAGAGAGAAAAAGAAAGAGAGAGAAAGAGAGAGAGACACAGACAGACAGACAGACAGACAGAGAGAAAAAGAAAGAGAGAGAGAGAAAGAGAGAGAGAGAAAGAGAGAAAGAAAGAAAAAGAGAGAGAAAAAAGAGAGAGAGAGAGAAAGGGAGAAAAAGAGAGAGAGCAGAAGCAAGCAAGCAAGCATTTGCTCTTGATGTATGAGATGACCTCATATCTCACTTGGCCCTCCTGAGGTTCCTTTTCTTTGAAGTACATCTAGTGCCAACACAGGAATTCTCACCAGTATTTGAGGATACTTCATAGTGGGAATTTCAGAAGACCCACCTGGAGCTATCTAGGTGCAACAGCTCTTTGTATGAACTGAGCAACTTACACACAGTTAGAAGCAAGAGTTTCCCCCAAGGTGACAGTAGTAGCATACAACTGTTTAGAGAAAGGGAAGAAGGAAAGACAGCCTACTTTCTTCCTGAAGCCGAGCCATGATCTGGACATCTGTGAGATCTTGAAGTTTATATCCCATGGAGATGGAGTCATCTTCTAGCTCTGAGGTGCTCAGTTCACTGTCTATTGATGACTGGGGGCTGAGAGGAGAGCTTCTAGAAATACAACCTGTGCGACAGTAACAATACACATCCTTTAGCTACTAGACAACATATGGATGCCTTCTACTTTTCAAGCAGTATTTCAAGACACTAGATTTGAAGCTACATTGGAAGACATGGCTCTAAATTCAACATCTTTTGAAAAAAAACCATCAATGGCTTCTTTAAAAATTATTTAAAAGCTGTGCTTTGCTAGCTAATTTAATTTTAGTGCTTTGCTAGCTAATGAAAGAGATGCAAGAAGCTGACTTCTGACCTATGAATTTCTTCTTTGCTTTCAGCTGGTGGGTAGAGAAAAAGCTTAGTACAAATTCTGATGTATGGGGCAGATTTTAAACATGCAAACATACCAGCTTTCCATTTTTAAAAGTTAAAAGTGTGTGTGGGGGGGGTTGTCCCCATGGACAAAACTACAACATCTGCAAATCCTCAGGGATTATCTGTAACTTGTACAGCTTCTTCTTTTTCACATCCTTTAACCACATAACCAGACCTTCTTAATAACTCATCTTCGGCAGCTAAGCCATTCTACTAAAATATATATATATATATATCACTGCACATTTTGCAATAGAATAAATATCACATCCTGATTAAAGTGTGCCTACTGGGCAGGTTTGCACTAAACACGTCACAATTTATCCTATATATATTAGGATGCTGTTTATATTCTGCTTCAAAAATATCAACTCCAGCACCAAGGTGCAGAGATCGCCAGTCCACTTGATTGAACCAGCTTTGTTTTATCCAAATAAAATTGCATTTCTCCACAGAGAAGGACGGTTCAACCCTGAAACAATGATACAGGCCCTTTTCACATTACTATTCTAAACTGGATGGTATTCGCTGTTGGCCCAATTTCGAGGAAAGCGATAGAGGGAAGGGGGTTTCATACAGCAAATTTCCTTCCATTAAAGAGCTGTCTCTGAAGCGCTACAGTCATTTCAAACAGTGCCCCTTTCCCCCCCTCTCTTTTTTGCTGCGTGATCTTCCTCAAGGCTTTTTAAAAATGTTCTAAATTGAGCGCTATAGCTCTAATCCGATAAACAGTGCCCCTTCCCCCCCTCTCTTTTTTGCTGCGTGATCTTCCTCAAGGCTTTTTAAAAATGTTCTAAATTGAGCGCTATAGCTCTAATCTGATATAGCACCAATATAGCTATAGCGCTAAACTACTGAGATGCCTTCACTCCAGTCAATGCATCTCAATACTGCCACCATAACACTGAAATGCTATATCAGTTTAGTGCTACAGCGGCCAACTTAAAATGTTTTTTAAAAAGTCTGAGGAAGATCACGCGGGGGGAAAGCACAATTATAGGAAGCGCTGTGGACATTTGAAACAGCACACCACAGCGATTCAGAAGCACAACGAAGGGATAGAAAACGGAAGAAAGCAGTTTCCTTCAAAAACGGCTCAACCATGCCTTGGTAACCCGATGCAAGTGGGTTTGTATGAGATAAATACATTCTACTAGCAGCTGGTTACTAAAATGGGTCTGTCTGTAATGACAGGAAAAAATCCATTAGCAATCAGTTACTAAAACGGCGTACAAAGGCAGTTTGAAAAGGGCCACAATTTGCATTGGCTTTATCAGGAGCACTCTAGTCCGAATTATAAGCCACAGAAGATCTACAGTCCTATCAACGGTGACCTGCCCCATATCTCCTCCTCCAGCACCACATTCTTTACAGAAGATCTACAGTCCTATCAATGGTGACCTGCCCCATATCTCCTCCTCCAGCCATATGTTCACATGACCTTTTTATTTCAACAGCAGAGTTCCTGGCCAACCTGTAACATACGACAATCCATTTTCTCTGCTAATGCTTCTTACTGCTCACCCATACCTTTCCTTCAGAACACCAAGATCTTTATTCCCCAGGCCGTAAAAAGGTCACCATATGGTAGTACCCAGCTCTTGGGATACTTAAGATTCTTGCCCAGATTGTAACTGGTGCAGACCAAAATAACTTGCCCTGATGTGCGTGAAGATTTTAACACAGAAGCAAGGAGTCATTTTATCGCTTGATCCCCAGGGGAAGCAGATTACCCCACCCTCCATCACTAAGCGTCTCTGAACTGACGTGAGGAAACGGTAAAAAACGAGCCACCGTTTCCCCGTAAAAGACTGCACAGACAGCCCTCCACAAATCAGTATTTTCAACCATGGTCAAGAGCAGTTCAGCCCCCAGGCTCTGAACATTAAGGAAGGACCCACACGTTGCACTATGGCATGGGTCCCGAACATGGTGCCCATGGGCAACATGGTGTTCACTGACACCTTTCCTGGCACTCACCAAGTTTTTTAAAAAGTGAGTGGAGCCAGTTCGAGCATTTGCCCGGCAAGGCTTTTAACTGGCCACTGGAGATCCAATCAGATAGGCATATTAAAATAATGGTATTTCGGCAGCAGCTGACACCACAGTGTTGGTTTTATTTTCACTCATTCTTCTTCCCCAGTGTATTTTTTAAAAATATTCCTCTTCTCCCATGCACTCAGGCTTTCTCTGGGCATATGGCTCTGCTTACTGAGGTAGCCATTTTATGGTTAGCTCCACCTCCCGTGGCAGCCATTTTGTAGTTGCGCCCACCTCCCTGTGTCAGAATTCCAAAGATGCTCGCAGGCTGAAAACAAGAAGAAGGGATTGGATTTATACCCCACCCTTCCCTCGGAGTCTCAGAGCGGCTTACAATCTCCTTCCCTTCCTCTCCCCACAACAGACACCCTGTGAGGGAGATGGGAAGAGGAGGAGGAGCATCCAAAGATGCTCACAGGCTGAAAACAAGAAGAAGGGATTGGATTTATACCCCCCCCTTCCCTCGGAGTCTCAGAGCGGCTTACAATCTCCTTCCCTTCCTCTCCCCACAACAGACACCCTGTGAGGGAGATGGGAAGAGGAGGAGGAGCATCCAAAGATGCTCACAGGCTGAAAACAAGAAGAAGGGATTGGATTTATACCCCCCCCTTCCCTCGGAGTCTCAGAGCGGCTTACAATCTCCTTCCCTTCCTCTCCCCACAACAGACTCCCTGTGAGGTAGTTGGGGCTGAGAGAGCTCTTTCGAGAACTGCTCTTGAGAGAACAGCTCTGAGAGAACTGTGGTGTGTCCAAGGTAACCCAGCAGCTGCATGTGGAGGTGCAGGAAATCAAACCTGATTTTCCCAGACTAGAGTCTACACTGCTATCCACTACACCAAATTGAGGACCGATGTGCTATGGTAACTGTTCATGTCCTGTGCAGACAGAGAAATCTTGGAGGTGAGCAATTACAATAGCACAATACCCAGTGAAGTGCGGCTCCAACCTACCCCAGTAAGGCAACAGGTTATAAGCATCCTAATGGCAGACACACATTCAGTATTTATGATAAGCCTTATTGCAGCACTAGGAATTAGTAAGGCAAGCGTTACCTGTCTTCTCAGGTGTTAATATTGCTTTACTGAAGGTTTTAGAAAAGGCAGGGGTGTTAAAGCCGTTGCTATACGGAGTAAGCCTTGCAACCGGGCTATAAGGGAAAGTCAAGGAGACAGACGAAGAGAAGAGACTCCGCCATCGGCTAGCTGTTAATGGACACAGAAGAGAAAGAATTTGGGTTATATTTGGCAACAGAACACTCACTTATTAGGGAGTCAACAGCCAAGGGTAGGGGAAATCAAACAATAACCCATGTGTCAGTAAGTGTTGCGGTTGCTGCAAACACGAAAGGGAAAAAAAAAATTAGCCTGAGCTCAGAGAGAAACACGATAAGGAGACGGGGCGCAAACCGACACAATTTGTGAATCGCCTCCTGCAGTGACTTCTAAAAGATCACCTTTTCCAGTAGTTGTCGTATGGGCCCCCGCAATGCTGGAAGAGGCCGCAAACACAAAACATGTTAAAATAGAAAAACGATAGTGCTAATAAATTAACACACGCTGGAAAACGTGAGGCAGCTGGAGCCGCTGCCCACCACAAGGGGGGCCGCTGTGCCGAGACTGAACAGAGTTGCTGTCCAGCTTTCCCGCAGAAGAATGGGTAGACTTGGTGAGAGTAACCAAGCTGAGAGTTCAGGACCACAGGCTAGGAAAGCACTGGCTCACTCGTCAAGTGCTAAAAACAAACATAATCCCTTTCGTAATCCCCCTTTAAGCCAGCAGACATAAATATTTCTTCCTTGTACCAACATGAAATTCCGGGTTACATAAGCACGAATATTTTCCATGCCTCTCCGCACAGTCTGAGATGGGCATCTTACATTTCTGTGAAATATGCCCCCGTCAAAACGCATTTGATCAAAGTCGCATCCATAAAAACCACGGAACCGTTTTTCTTCAAGAGTATGACAGAGTCCTTTCTATGCAGCAAAGTGAACACACATGAAACTACCTTACAATGAGGCAGACCATTGGTTGATCATGGTCAGTATTGCCTACTCTGATTGGCAGCAGTTCTCCAGGGTCTTGGGCTGAGGTCTTCTGTACCATCTGCTCCCTGTTTGGTGTAGTGGTTAGGAGCATGGAAGAACTGGGCTTGATTTCACACTCCTCCACACGCAGCTGCCAGTGTGACCTTGGGTCAGTCACAAGTTCTCTCAGAGCTGTTCTCTCAAGAGCAGTTCTCTCAGAGCTCTCTCAGCCCCACCTACCCCACAGGGTGTTTGTTGTGGGAAGGGGAAGGACATTGTAAGCCGCTCTGAGACTCCTTTGGGTAGTGAAGGGCGGGCTATAAATCCAATCTCCTCTTCTTCTGTTCCCTTTAACTGGAGACGGCAGGGATTGAGCCTGTGACTTCCTGTACCCAAAGCTGATGCTCTAGTTCTACACCATGGCCCTTCCCACTTAAGAAAGCTAAAACAGGGAGTGCCGATTTCTATGGTCTCAGGTACCTGAACTTCATGCTGAGACTGGAAGTGCATTTTGCCTTCCCCTGTTCTTGGGCTCCATGATAAAGCCAGTTAACACCTAGTAGGGCTTCACAGTTATGGGGTACCAGAACAATGCATCAAAACTCAAAGAGAACAAGAATGTCTGGAGAGGGATTGCGGCTCAGTGGTAGAGATTCTGCTTGGCATGCAGAAGTTCTCCGGGTTCAATCCCCGCGTCTCCAGCTAAAAAGGAAGCAGGTGGTGGGTGATGTGAAAGACCTCCGCCTGAGACCCAGGAGAGCTTCTGCCAGTCTGTGGTGGACAGTACTGACCTTGCTGTACCGAGGGTCTGATTCAGTAGAAGGCAGCTTCATGTGTCCTATGTGTTCCAAGCATGGGATATGTCGCAACTTTCCAACACAACACTTGTTTCCTTAGGAATGAGCCCATCAGTGAGTTCTTTTTTAAAAAAAAATGACTCAATGAAAAATAATTGGTGGACTCGCATTTAGAAGAAGAGGAGGAGATTGGATTTATACCCCGCCCTTCACTTGGAGTCTCACAGCGGCTTACAAACTCCTTTCCCTTCTCCTCCCCACAACAGACACCCTGTGAGGCAGGCGGGGCTGAGAGAGCTCTTGACAGAAACTGCTCTTTTTTCAAGGACAGCTCTTGAAAGAACTATGGCTTTGCCTAAGGTCATCCAGCAGGAGGAGTGGGGAATCAAACCCGGTTCTCCCAGATTGGAGTCCGCGCACTTAACCAGTACACCAAACAACAAAGAACAAAACAAAACAAAACCCTGAGCATTAAAAAGCCAAGGCACATGGCTTGCTGATTGAAAAGGTTGTCTCCAAAAAGGATAATGTTTAACTTGCTTTAGAGCCTTGACACTGACGGTCAAAAGGACAGTCCTGAGTTTAAAAGGAAGCAAATGCTGTGAGTTCTCCATGGCCAAGCTGTCAAATCCCATTTAATTTCCATACATGAATTCTGCCCAAAATGACAAGGAAACACTAGTCACTGGGGCCAGGGCAACAAAATTCCACATATGTTACGCACCACGTACAGGTCAGACAGAAGGGGGAAATGTCTTAACTCAATGGGTAAACAAACTGTGGAATTCACAGTCAGAGGATGCAGTGGTGTCCACAAGCACAGATGGCTTTAAAAGGGGGTTAGAGAGAGGATGCAGTGATGTCCACAAGCACAGATGGCTTTAAAAGGGGGTTAGAGAGATTCAAGGAACAGAGGTCCATCAATGGCGGCTAGTCACGGGTGGAAAAGAGAACGCCCATATTCAGAGGCAGTAAACAGCTGAATGCCGGTGCTAGGAGGCAACGTCAGAGGAAGGCCATGGCCTGTTTGCTGGGCCACCGCTTGGCTGCTCCATGAAACAGGATGCTGGACTAGACGGACCGCTGGTCCGATCCTGCAGGGCTCTCATGTTCTTACATTATGATGTTAGGTCTATGGCTATGGTACATTCTTGCTATGATCAGACGCCATTGCTGATCAGGCAGTTGAACAGGCAACTGAAAGCTCTGCTAGATGGTCTTAGACCCTAGAGTCCAGGGGTGTCAAACTCATTTGTTATGCAGGCCGGATCTGACATAAATGAGACCTTGTTGGGCCGGGCCATGTGTGCCAGAAAAGGTAATGCCAGGTAGCGGAGATATCAACTTTATAAAGGACACAGACAAACACAATTAAAGATTTTTGTAAACTTTAAACAACATATTTCCAGTGAGTTTGACACCCATGCAGACTGTTCGAAGAATGCTGATGTTGACACCATCACAGGGGGAGTTCAGCGGCCCCTCCATGTATCTGCTATGTCAGGAACGGTACATCTAGCTCAGCATGGATCCAGACTTCTATGACTCAAGTGACAGAACTTTCCTGACTGAGAAACCAGATGGCCATGTGCTATGGCAACATGCAGCCCAGATGAGGAGACAAGAACCTTCCCCTGCGAGTGCCAATGACGCTCCAGCAGCAGGGAGGGTCGTGCCCAGTGTCTAGACAGCCAGTTTGGTGTAGTGGTTAGGAGCGCGGACTCTAATCTGGGAGAACCGGGTTTGATTCCCCCACTCCTCCACATGCAGCTGCTGGTGTGACCTTGGGTCAGTCATAAGTTCTTTCAGAGCTGTTCTCTCAAGGGCCATTTTTGAAAGAGCTCTCTCAGCCCCACCTACCTCACAAGGTGTCTGCTGTGGGGAGGGGAAGGGAAAGGGATTGTAAGCTGCTCTTCGGGTAGTGAAGGATGGGGTATACATCCAATCTCTTCCTCCTCTTCCTCCTCCTCCTCGTCTTCTTCTTCTTAGTATCCCAGTCAAAGACACGTTGACACACAGCCTGACACAGGCCCAAAAACAACCAGAGCCATCAGGCATCAAGTGTCACACCACCTATCCCAATTCATGATAAGGGCCAGCCATCTTATAATAGGACCCATCCTCCCTATCCTCAAGACTCTATGAGCAAGGGGAGAGGTATATGGCTGATTGGCCTTCCTGGCTTGCCATACTATGAAGGGCCCTGAACAAGAATACATTCACTTTCCAGTTCAATGGCTCCTGCTAGCAGCCAGCTAAGGTGGCCAACTCCAGGTCAAGAAATTCCTGAAGATTTAAGGACCTCAGTGGGGCATGATGCCATCAACTCCCCACTCTGCAGTGGCCGTTTTCTCAGGGGGTCTGATCTCTAGTCTGGAGACCAGGGAGCTCCACCTGGAGGCTGGCAACTCTACAGCCAGCTCCTTTCCAGTTTCCCTCCTGATATTCCTTTTATGGGTTGTAATGAAGTTACTGTTACCTTCCCACCGAAGTGGTACCTATTTATCTACTTGCAGTTTCTTGCTTTCGAACTGCTAGGCTGGCAGGAGCTGGGGCCAGAGACAGGAGCTCACTCCGTCATGCGGCACCCAGGTCTCGAACTGCTGAACTACCGACCTTCCACAGCCTGCAGTTCAGCGTCTTAACCACTTGAGCCACCGCAGCTCCATATAGGTACCACTTCGGTGGGAAGGTAACAGCGTTCCGTGCGCCTTGGTGTTTAGTCATGCCAGCCACATGACCATGGAAACATCTTCGGACAGCGCTGGCTCTTCGGCTTGGAAACGGAGATGAGCACCGCAACCCTAGAGTCGGATTCGACTGGCTTTCGAGCAAGGGAAACCTTTACCTTTACTAATGCAGTTACTGGCTGGTTATGGACCTCCACTGCCGCCTCCCTTTCACTTTGTGAAGGGATGAGGCTTAGTGGAGGCCGAAACTCCCACTACCCACGACGACATCACATGTTGTTCAAGGAGATGGTCCACAAAGGTATCACTTCACCGTCACACAGGGCTCCCAAGTACTTACCTTAATTCGGCGGGGGATGCATAGTTCTTCGCGGGAGCATTCCCGCGAAGAAAACACAGGCGCTGCACTATTCCGTCGCCCAGACGTGACGTAGGCACGTAGCCGGGCAACGCTTTAGTGATGGGGTTGGAAACCCGATGGTACCATCGAGTTTCCAGCTCCATTACCAGAGCGTCGCCCAGCAACGTGCCTACGTCACATCTGGGCGACGGAATAGTGCAGCGCCTGTGTTCTAAGCAAGAATCTTCTGGCGGGGAAGCATGTGTCCCCCGCCGGATCGTAGGTAGGTACTTGGGAACCCTACTGTCACAATACTGCATTTTGCTATCTTGAAATATGACAGCACGCGGAAGGATCTAGAAAGGAGAGTTGAGATCTGTCAGCCGGGCAAGAGCCGTCAGAACTGTTTGATCCATGGATAGTTTATGTGCACATACAAACAGCAAGAAGAGGAGTTTGGATTTATACCCTGCCCTTCACTACCCGAAGGAGTCCAGAGCGGCTTACAATCTCCTTTCCCTTCCCCTCCCCACAACAGACATCCTGTGAGGTAGGTGGGGCTGAGAGAGCTCTTTTGAGGACTGCTCTTGAGAGACCAGCTCTGAAAGAACTTATGAGTGACCCAAGGTCACTCCAGCAGCTGCATGTGGAGAAGTGGGGAATCAAACCCGGTTCTTCCAGATTAGAGTCCGTGCTCCTAACCACTACACCAGAGTGGGGAATCTGCAATACTTGGGGTAATCTCTCCCTTGTCTTAGATTTCTCTGCTTCCTTTACTGTTGCCAGGCCCACTATGGCTTCCTGGCTACCCCCACCACCAGTGGTGACACTGCAGGCCTGCCACAGCACCTAATCACCCTCCCACCAATGGCAACACTGCAGGCCTGCTGAAAGAGGAGGAGAAGGTAGGTGCACTGTCTGACCAGGCACAGACCACACTTTTATTTTTACGGGGGGGGGGGGATTTAAATCCCCTCAATGTAACCTTTTTAACAATTTCAGATTTTTCTGCAAACCTGGGGTAGGGGGGTGTTTCTGCCTCTGTGGTCCCGATCCACAGATTTAGGTATCCCCAGATCAGGCCACTGTGGACTATTAGAATATAGCATTTAAAAAGTTTGGAGAAAGAGCATGTATTTCGCCAAACCCTGAAGAAAATACAATACATACCATACCAGGTACATAAGAATTCCTGAGCCTGTAAGGTTTCTATGCCGATTATTCCTATAACACCCCCAATCCTCAAGTGGTGACAACACAAACTTTTCCCAGATGGAGCGCCGCAACCATGTTGGATGTTTCCTTTGTTAGAACGTTCAGCTCAACTGAATAGGGAAACAGCAACTCTTGAGTTGTTTCCCCCTCTCTTCTGAAGTTCTGAAATGGCAGTCCTTTAAGTGAGTCACACAATCACCACAACAATAATGTTTTATCCTCTTCCCGGCATCAAGAACACAGCCCACTGAGGGAGGAGCACCCTCACACTTCCTATTTATGGCCGCCTGGCCATTCAGAAGTTGCCCAGGCCGCTGTTACCTCAGTCAGTGATCACTAAAACTCCAGCTTTACAGTGCAAATCGAAAGGAGAGTTACATCGGCCTCCAAGCCAATTAGCCTTAATGGACTCAGAAGAGTGCAACTGTATTCAGGATTGTGCGGCTGACGACTGGCAGAATGAACCAGTTTAGTATTTCAATAAATGGCAGGCAGCACCCATCTTCAAAGAAAACGCACAGGGAAACAGCGCTCGCATTTTAAACACCATAACTAACACCTTGTGCTTCTTATCAGTCACTGTGGAATACCAAAAGTGATTGCCTTGAAAAGGCCTTTGTGGTCCCACTTTCTTTTTCTGCCTCTAAACACAAGATGCTGTTTTGTAACAGTTTGATCCTTTGCCCAGGCCAGCTAATGGGCAGCAGCTCGCACCCACAGATGCGGTCAACAATATAAGCGCAAAGGAGCATTCATTATTTTGTACAATAACTACTGTGGGAAGAGCCATCACGAACAAAGCTCCTGTTATTGCAGCTATGACTAACAATCACACAAAGGGGGCACACAACACACACACACACACAATTTCTGGCAAA
>NW_015159844.1:73527-74735 GCF_001447785.1 Gekko japonicus
AGAGGTGAAAACATACCCTAGAGCCATGGGTCTCAGACATGGAAATATCACCAGCTCCTAGGAAAGGTAAAGGCTTCACTGCTGGCACAATCGTGCCACGAGTCTTTTAAACAAATAGGAGAAGAGAGCTCTACAGTTTAACCATAGAGTTTTGGGTGAATCCTAGAGCATCACCCTGACGCAATGGCAGCACTTCCAGTCTGGACCAGAAGTGACATTGCTGCGATGGTGAAGCGGTGGTCCCAGCCTCCCAAATTTCTGGCTAGGTTGCCAGCTGTAGCTGATAACTCCTAGTTCTCAGTGTTACTTGAGCGATGATCAGGAGTACCAATATGCAGGGGTCATTTCCTGTGGGAGCGCACAGGAGCAGCGCTCCGGCAGTAAAGAGCCCAGGGGGCGGGCACATGCAACAAGCCCCACCCACTGCTCCCAGCAGTCCTCAGTCAGAGCAAGAAGCAGCCAGGTAAATTGAAGAGCCCCAGCCCCCTGGCCCTAAACAGTTCAGTGGCACCTTTAAGACCAGGTTTTATTCAGGTACGAGCTCTCCCTCCTCTGCGAGGACAGATCTGCATGTTCCCGCACCCCCCAATAGCTAGCAATCCAAAACAGTCCAGTGGAGCCTGAGTGGTGGGTGTTGTCTTCTGACACACTTCTGGTGATGTCAGGGGGTGTGGCACATGCAAATGAGTTATGCTAATGAGCTCCTGCACCTCTTTTTCTACAAAATGACCCCTGCCAATATGTATTGCCAGTTCATTAGCTTTACATCAGTGGTTCTCACTCCACAGCTCACAGAGACCCACCTCTGCAATGACCAGCAACAAAAAGAGCCACATTTACATCCATTCCTGGCATGAGGCCTGCACCCCGGAGGGCCTTACCGCTTACCTATGTTCTTCAAACCACCGGCCAATTTGGAGTCCCACTGGGCATGGGCCTTGCCCACTTCTCTGAAACCTGGGGCAGCTGCCCAACTGGGGGACCATGCTCAGCAGAGCACAGGTGGCCTGTCAAAGAGCCACCGGTGGCTCCTGAGCCACTGAGCATCACTCCTTCACATAATGAATCACTTTTGGCACAAGCAGTTTAGCGGCAGTGTTCCCTCTAAGCCGAGTCAGTGTGAGCTAGCTCAGTTTTTTAGCCTCACCCATTTTTGTCTCTGCTCAGGAAGGGATGGCTCCAGAGCAAACTAATTTATGCAGCAGCCA
>NW_015159844.1:75491-84677 GCF_001447785.1 Gekko japonicus
ACAGGGCAAGAAAGCTGAGAAGGGCACTCAAGAGTGGCCTCTTCAATACATCTCCAGTAATCCCCCTTTCTGCTGGCCCAGTCCGGCTGTGAACCACCTAGGTCAGTGGTGGCGAACCTATGGCACGGGTGCCAGAGGTGGCACTCAGAGCCCTCTCTGCGGGCACGCGTGCCATCACCCCAGCCAGGCCCAGACCATCATTAAAGTGTCGAATTCTCTGCCAAATAATTTTAAGTATATGAAAGCATTTGGGATGGCTTTCCTTACTTTGTTTGGATCATCTTAAGTTAACGTATGAGTTGTTTTCTCTAAAGTAAAACCTCAGCATTCAGGTTAGATTGCCGTGTTGGCACTTACCGATAAATCAGTGGGTTTTGGGATCGCAGTTTAGGCACTCGGTCTCTAAAAGGTTCGCCATCACTGACCTAGGTCATGGTGAGTCTTCCAAAAGCATTCCCCGTGGCTTGATGCCCCGGCAGCATTCCTGTGACGTTTTCCCACCCACACAGTGTGACTCTCCCACCTCCCCTGTCGTGCTGCAGCCCGTAATGCTGCCTCAAGCGCTGTTCCTTGGGGACAGGGGACCCCCAGCAGTAGCATTGGGGGGGGCACTCGAGGCTGCAGTGGGAGGGGGAAGGCTAGAAAGTCATGCTCCACAGGCAGGGATCCTTCCAGCCACACAAACCGCCCGGTGGATCCAAGCCACTATATGGTCTGAATACACACTGCGTTTTTTAAACTGAATGCAGAAGGCACCTAAGAACAGGACTTTCCTGAATCCTGGACCACCACCCCCTCCCTCCCTCTTCCCACAAGTCTACTCTTTTCACCCTCCTCTACTGGAGTCTAAAATGGCAACCCTTGTCGAAGGTCAAAGCCAGTCACGACCACCCAGTTTTCTGAAGTTTTCATCCTAACCACAATTCCCCAGGCTGTACCCAAACCTGGCACTAGAATGGGCACTCTTCAACTCAGGGCCCCCCACTTGAAATGCTCAGAGGGCAGCAGGAAGAAGGCGTCCACGAGCAAACCGTCCATGAGCAAACCCAGCCAAAGTAAGAGCTCCGCACGGCATCTATCTTTAAATCCAGGCCTAAACTAACTCCGCCTTCCTCAGGAACATGGACGTCTCCCAGGCCTCCTGATATAATGGGAGGCTCCACAGTAATTACCTTTGATGCTCACTGGTGTCTCGGGTGGAGCGAGGAAAGACCTGGAATCCAGGCATGCCTACGTCACTTCCAGGTTAAACCAGATGTGACACAGGACACTCTAGCATTCTGAAAAAAACTCTATGGTAAAAACCACAGAGTTTTTGCAGAATGCCAGAGCGTCCCTGGCAATGCACTGATGCCACTTTCAGGTGCAAGGGGAGTGCTGTCAGCACATCGCCAGCAGCATCACTACATCACCTGCGAGCCCCCTCTCCCCTGCAAGTCTCCCACCAGCTTCCAGGCCGTGCCTGGCAACCCTATGCCAAGTCTACCGCTCAACAGGAAGCAGCTGCCACTCAGCCACCAGGTGGCAAGGAACAGGAATGTATGCTACAGCTTTCAAAAGGAACAATCACAGTGTTGAACACCTAAAGAATTTGCAATGCAAACCTAAGCAGAGTGACACCCTTCTAAACCCACTGGAAATGGGTTTATAGAAGGATATAATTCTGTTTAGGATTGCACTGCGATAGCCTGCCTTTTGCACTGCGATAACCTATCCTGTATAAAGGCCCTCAAGGTCAAGGTCAAGGTTCCCTTGCTCGAAAGCCAGTCGAATCCGACTCTAGGGTTGCGGTGCTCATCTCCGTTTCAAAGCCGAAGAGCCAGCGCTGTCCGAAGACGTTTCCGTGGTCATGTGGCACTGCTCAACAGGAAGCAGCTGCCACTCAGCCACCAGGTGGCAAGGAACAGGAATGTATGCTACAGTTTTCAAAAGGAACAAACAGTGTTGAACAATTTGCAATGCAAACCTAAGCAGAGTGACACCCTTCTAAACCCACTGGAAATGGGGTTATAGGATATAATTCTGTTTAGGATTGCACTGCGATAGCCTGTCTTTTGCACTGCAGTAACCTATCCTGTATAAAGGCCCTAGTCAGTCTTAAATCAGTGTTTTAATGGTTTCAGCCAGTCTTAAATCAGTGTTTTAATGGTTTCAAGGTATTAGTATGCACATTTAAGCAGTAACAACCTAGCAGTTCGAAAGCAAGAAATTGCAAGTAGATAAATAGGTACCACT
Organism: Gekko japonicus; assembly: GCF_001447785.1. Classification (NCBI taxonomy): domain Eukaryota; kingdom Metazoa; phylum Chordata; class Lepidosauria; order Squamata; family Gekkonidae; genus Gekko; species Gekko japonicus. The sequence continues at coordinate 77,727 of NW_015159844.1, forward strand.
TCGGTGGGAAGGTAACAGCGTTCTGTGCGCCTCGGCGTCTAGTCATGCCAGCCACATGACCACGGAAATGTCTTTGGACAGCGCTGGCTCTTCGGCTTGGAAACGGAGATGAGCACCGCAATCCTAGTCGGATTCGACTGGCTTTCGAGCAAGGGAAACCTTTACCTTTACCAAAGTTAAAATCAGTCCACACTGCTGGTTTGCTCATAGCCAAAGACATGAGAAGGATCCCAGTTCAGCCACTGAGTTCTTGCCTAAACTCAGGCATATCCCAGGGCAGGGGTCCTTTTCCAGCCAATCTCCGCCATAGCATTCTGTGTATTATACTCTGTACTTGTTGCGGACGAGAGGGTGCCCATTCTTGAAACTTTTATAAACGCCATTCACTTATTGGCTTTTGTCTGGCCTGCTCCAAAGACGACCCAAAGGGGTCAAGGCAAAAAAATCCCCTTTCCACAACGCTCCCGACGATCCATCACACAAAAAGGGCAAATGCAGAAATATCCATTCCCCCCCCCCAAGCAAAGGAACCGCCGGGAACGCAGAGATCCTTGCCAGGCCGAGTCCCGCTAAGCCAACACTTGATGAGAACTGATGGGCCAGCTGAAGCATGGAAGCGCAGCCGTGAAAATATAACTTTCCCAGACACTCGGGCCGGGCAGAAACAAGAGGAAAAGATCAAGAGCCCGCAGAGCTGTGTCCAAAACGATCTGCCGTCTTGTAGAGAGACGTTTCACGTTGGGAACCGGAATCATATTGCAGCAGCTGTATATGTTGCCCGCGCGGCGCATCGTTTCATAGGCAAGGCGTGAGCCTTACCCAGGCAGTTTGTACGGAGTGACAGGCTGGTCTCTCAGAAAAAAGGACAAAGGAAGGAGACTAGGAACAGGAGATCTTGGGGACAGATGGAGGAGACCTTCTACAAATACAAAAGAAGCCATTGTGCCAATCAGAGAGTCAGTATCAGATTAAAAAATGGTACCCTGGGATTATGCGTCTTGAGCGGCATTAGGAAAGCACCGGGGTCATCCTAAGCGGCATTATGCCCTCCTCGGCCCATTGACTTCAAGGGACTCAGAAGGGTGTAAGCCGGCGTAGGACTCTACGCTCTTCGGTGGAGTGACACAGTACGGGTGCCATCCAGATGCATCTTGGACTTCCGTCAGTGCAGGTTCTGCCAATGCAAGAGCTGTCTGTGTCAGGATGTTTGGTGAACCCAGCTGCTAGGTCAAAGGAAAAGGCTTATTTTTAGTCCCAGATTGTGCTTCTTGAAGGAATGCTGTCATACTTGTGTTTCCAAAGGTCAATAAAGGGGTGACAGTTGTTGATTTTTTATAAAAGACTTCGATTCTTGTCTTCCATCACTTAATGTAACAATTTCACTCAATTTAGGCAACAGTCCTTTATGGTGGCACTGTGGTATCACATCCCTGACCTGGATAGCCCCCAGGCTAGCCTGATCTTGCCAGATCATAGAATCATAGAGTTGGAAGGGACCTCCGGGGTCATCTACTCCAACCCCCTGCACAATGCAAGAAATTCGCAAATACCTCCCCCCTCACACCCCCACTGACTGCTCTTCCACATCCAGAAGATGACAAAAAAAACACAACCCTCCAGGATCTCCAGCCAAATTGGCCTGGAGAAAAATTGCTTCCTGACCCCAAAGTGGCAATCAGCATTTCCATGGGCATGTAAGGAAGGGCCACAAGAACTAAGCACTGGTGCAGCCCTTCCTGCCCTCCCTTCTCGTGATCTGCCTCAGATCACAGAATCAGCATTGCTGTCAGATGGCCATCTAGCCTCTGCTTGAAAACCTCCAAAGAAGGAGAGCCCACCACCTCCCAAGGAAGCCTGTTCCACCGAGGACGATTCGGCCACTGCATAAGTTAGTTTCCTCTGGAGCCATCCCTTCCTGAGCTAAGACAAAAATGTGTGCGCTGGAGGCTAAAAAACCTGTGAGCTAGCTCACACTAACTCAACTTAAAGAGAACACTGGTTGGTTCTGGTCCGACCTTCTGGGGCAACAGACAACAACTCCGCGTCATCCCCTTATCCAAAGATCTCAGAAGCTAAGCAAGGTCAGCCCTGGATAGGAGACCTCCAAGGAATACCAGGGCCGTGACACGGAGGAAGCCAATGGCATACCACCTCTGACTGAGTGTCTCTTGCCTAGAAAACCCCACAGGGTTGCCAGCAATGTTCCCTCTAAGCTGCGGAGTCTTGTGAGCAAAAATTCTACTTTGTGAGTTACTGGCATTAAAGTTCTGAGCAAACAATTTGGCTACTGCACAAATTTGTTTGCTCTGGAGCCATCTTTCCTGAGCTAAGGCAAAAATGTGTGAGCCAGAGGCTAAAATACTGTGAGCCAGCTCACACTAACTCAGCTTAGAGGGAACACTGGTTGCCAGAAGTTGGCTGTGACTTGACAGCAAAAGAAATGGTATCACATCAGGTCTTTTGGCTACAGTTAACCAATACGTAATTCAAGACTAGTACACACTATAAACTGTTGTCAAGCTCAGGCTAACTGTGTTAAATTTCAATTTCTCTAAACTCTGTTCCTCATCACCTTTGCTTGTCATTATGAATTCCTGGGAGAGAAAGTGTATGTTGTTTGAGTGCTTGGGAGTAGATGCGGTAATTTTCCTGAAGAAGCGCCTCAAGTCAGTTTCCCCTGAGACTGACCTTGGAGTACATTTCTCTGCCAGCCTGGCTTAGATAGGGCACCATGTATCTGTCTGTGTTGCCATAGTAACTATAGGGGGCAGAGGTGACGTGTATAGTTGCGGAATCTTACCGTTTTACCTAGATCTTGTATTTTCCTGCGCATTTCCTCAGTCCTAACAAAAACTTTTGAACCCACAGCATCATATCTCTAATGAAGTATTACATTGCCGATAGTGTGTATGGAGAGTGAATTAGCTGGGGACCTGACAACTGTGCCACAGGTCCACAGGATCAGGATGGAAGCATCGCACTGAGAACCAATGTGGTGCCGTGGTTAAAGCAGGATCTAGGTGTTCCATGTCTGAATCCCCATTCCGCCGTGGATTCCTGGGGGACCTTGGGCCAGTCACAAATACTCTCAGCCTAACCTACCTCACAGGGCTGTGGTGAGGATAAAAACAGAGGAGAGGAGAATGAAGTGAGCTGCTTCACGTCCCCACAGGGATGAAAGGCAGGGTATGAATGAAGTAAATCAATAAATGCTTGCAAATCGTACAGTGCTTAGAGGGAGCATTGGCCATCCATCACTACATTCACTGGCAACGAATCCCACATTTTAATTATTCATTGAGTAAAGAAGCATTTCCTTTTGTCAGCCCTGAATCTGTTGCCAATCAACTCCACTAGGTGCTCAAGAGAGAGTCCTCTCTATTCAACGTCTATACACTGAGCATAATTTTATACACCTTCATAATGTCCCACCTTTGCTGTCTTGTTTCTAAACTTACGACTAAGGAGTCTCCGACTGACAACTGGTTTGAATGCTCTGTTGGAACACTTATTTTGTCCACTTTTATAATATTTTATAGGATTGGTTTAATACATTTTCTTGTACATTGCCCTGGGCAGTTATTTTTGGAAAAGTAGTTGATAATAAAAAAATAATAATAACTAAATTAATGCATCCACTGGCCAATGGTCTCTCCTTCCACCATTTTCACTTGCTTATCGTTTGTAGTTTTGGGGTTTTGGCTTCAGTTTTACCAAATCAAAACTCTGTGAATAATTGTTTTAATTACCTACTGTCTTGGCTCAGGTGGGGTGTCACCTGACGCTGCCACCACTCTGATTTTAGGTTACCTTGAGAAGGCCAAGAGCACCCTCCCAAGACCTTCAGACCTCCCTTTTGGCGGAATAATAGGCGTTAGGACGAGGCAGAGTGAACAACAAGGAAAAGGTTTATTTTATAGGAGGTCAAACAAAGAAGGTGCAGGAGTAATAACAGTGGGTGAAAAGAAAAGAAATCAAATGCCCTAACGTGTCTAAATATACCGTCCCTAGCTCACCATCTCAAGTGGCCTTAGACTACTCATTCTTCCCTCAGGATGAGGGTTTCTTCCCCACAGCAGCCTTCCTTCTGGCTCTGTTCCCTGGGAAGAAGACCAACTCTTTCTCTGTACCAGCTCTTTTATTAAAAGTCCCCTTTCTCTGTGATTGGCTAATTTTGGTTCCAAAACCTCTGTGGCTTCTGGGAGTTGTAGGCCTGGCCTTCTCCCACTGCTACACAGGCTCCCTTGGCCTCCTAGGCCTGGCTTGCACAGCCCAGATCATGACACCTACAAGACTGTAGTTCTCAGAATGTCAAATTGTAGATATAAGGCCCCGGTCATACGCGAGGAAATGGGCCGGGAGAGGGACGGAACGGATGCCCATGGCAACATCTGGGAATCGTTGCCCGGCCGTCTGCGATCCGTCCCGCCCGCCCAAAACCCCACACCAAAACAGAACCACCTACCTGGGTGGTTCATGCTGACGGGCCGCGGCAAGTGCGGCCGTGGGATCGCCGGCGCGTCCTTGCGCCAGCGTATCCCCTGCTCCTGGCCGAACTGCGCATGTGTGAGCATGCGCAGTTCGCCAGCCTCCCCTTCCCACCATCGCTTTCTCCCCGGCATCTGATCGTGCCGGGGAACGATGGTGCCGCGGCTCGGGGGAGCCATTGGATCCCGCCGAGGCGTCTCAACTTTGGTGCGGCTCAGATTAGCCGCACTTCGCCCGTCGCTTTTCCTGCCGTGTGGCGGGGACCTAAGAAGTTCTATCCAGTGCTATCCAGGATCCCGACAACTTCTGTCTGCCTCATTTTTTTGTAACTGTGTGACTGTTCCTAGCACTGCACTTGGCCTACTGTTTATAAGAACTTGAACAATGAGTGATCAAATGTAATGCTTGTGTTTGGTCTGGAGAAGACCCTGATGCTGGGAAAGATTGAAGGTCAAAGAAGACGGGGACCGCAAAGGATGAGATGGTTAGACAGTGTCATAGATGCAATGAACATGAAACTGAGCAAACTTCAGAGGACGGTGGAAAACAGGAGGGCCTGGCGAGATCTTGTCCATGGGGTCGCAAAGAGTCGGACTCGACTGTGCGACTGAACAACAACAAACTATCGGCAATTTATATGTTAATTAGAGACACTGAGGGGACTTGTTGGTATGGAGTTTAATCGGCCTGTTTGCCGGCCAGTGGTCTTATATTTTGGATTCAAAGGGTCATTTTACTAAAAAAAAGTTTTAGCCATATCTCTATATTTGCTGCTAAAAACTTTTTGGTTATCAACATGAGGAGACAGTAGGGAGGATAGCCTTCCAGTTCTTGTCAGCCTCTTAATATGAATATGAGAGGATCCTCTCTTAACCAAAGAAGAGAAAAGGATTGACTGAAAACACGTGGGTTGTGTAACATGTAATGATTCCACAGGCAGCCAGTAATAACTATTAGGACTTTTAGGGTCCCTGCTAAAGCTCAGATGTCAGTAAGGATGCTAACTACCTCTGAAGAGACTTCCTGAGATGTCAAAAAAGTTCCTTGCTGCCATTTTTCTTCCATGACATTTGTACTGTGGGGCTTCAAGTTGTTTACTTAGTCTGACTGGAACTGCGCTCGTTACATAATCTTGCACTGCATTTTTCCCCCAGATAAGGATTAAATGCAATGCAGACCCGCAGCCAAATGTCAAAGCGATTATTTCAAACCCATATGTGAAACTCAGCGTCTGCTGTCTCCTTGCCACCTGCCACTTCATCCTTTCCCCATGAACGGCACATGTCCCTCTCAAGAGTTTTATCCAGCTTACCATTACCCCCGAGTTTCCTTCTCAAGCTCTCAGCTTCCTCTACCCTCTCCACTCTCATGTCTCCATTTCTTAGCACCCTGATTTTACACCGCTCTTTTCTTCAGTAATCCTGTGTGTCTGAGGCCTCCATACCCTGCTTAAGGGGCCCCTAACCTAGGGTTGCCAAATCTTGAAAACGGACTGGCGGGGGAGCGTCCTGTATAAGGGAGGTCCTTGAAATTATATCTCGCCCTCCCTATAGGGGGTTCTTGAAATTTTGTGACACAACAAAATGGCTGCTACAGAGGCTTGTTCCAACTGCAAATGTTGGAAGGGTGAACATAGTGTTAAAGAGGTTCCAAGCCTAGCATCCTCCTGTGGTGGAGACAGCTGTATCCAAATGGGTGGTCTCCGCAGAAACCAAGACGATGGCCTCTAGGCTCTTCTGAAACACCTCCTACACCTCTGAAATGGAGGAAACCCAGGATTGGCTTTTTGGCTTGGAGGAGGAGGAGGACGAGGAAGAAGAAGAAGATATTGGATTTATACCCTGCCCTTCACTACCCAAAGGAGTCTCAGAGCAGCTTACAATCTCCTTTCCCTTCCCCTCCCCACAACAGACACCCTGTGAGGTAGGTGGGGCTGAGAGAGCTCTGAGAGAACTGCTCTGAAAGAACTTATGACTGACCCAAGGTCACACCAGTAGCTGCATGTGGAGGACTGGGGGAATCAAACCCAGTTCTCCCACGTTAGAGTCCACGCTCCTAAGCACTACACCAAACTAGGTACACCAAGGAACGCATTGGCAGATGCCATGGCACCCATGGGCGTCACAAGGGGGATCACTGCCCTATGTCCTCAACACTCTTCACACTTGGCATACCTCGACCTCACTGCGTAGAGCAATTTCTCTTACTAGACCTCTATGATGCTTTCCCTCCAATCAAGCTCCTCTTCAATTTCCTTCACACCAGACATGTATCACCAGAATTCCATGACAGTTGTGAGCTGTGTAATGTGTCAGTATTACCTCAGCCTGTGCCGAATAGGAGGGGGAGCTGAAAGGCAGTTTATCTTGCCGCAATAGATGGGTACGCTTAGGGCTGCCAAGTGGGTGCGGGGGGCGGGTAAACCCCCGCTTTGGAGGCCCGATTTCCGCCGCCGCGGAATCG
>NW_015159844.1:84884-85099 GCF_001447785.1 Gekko japonicus
GAGCGGACGTCTCCGGGGGCGGGGGTAGACTCCCCCGCCAGTGAGTAAAATTCACTTGGCAACCCTAGGTATGCTAAACACTGGGCACACATTGGTAGAACATGCCAGGAATCTCTGATTCAGTGCCACCATGTTCTAAGAAAGATAACGGGTTTTAACTTCACTGGGGACAAAAAAGGGAAGGGGAACTATGGTTTTTATTACTTTTCGCATTT
>NW_015159845.1:0-4388 GCF_001447785.1 Gekko japonicus
GAGTGTGCCGCAAGGCGGAGTGAGCTCCCATTTCTAGTTCCAGCACCTGCCAACCTAGCAGTTCAAAAGCAAGAAATTGCAAGTAGATAAATAGGGACCACTTCGGTGGGAAGGTAACAGCGTTCCGTGCGCCTTGGTGTTTAGTCATGTCGGCCACATGACCACGGAAACGTCTTCGGACAGCGCTGGCTCTTCGGCTTTGAAACGGAGATGAGCACCGCAACCCTAGAGTCGGATTCGACTGGCTTTCGAGCAAGGGAACCTTTACCTTTTATACATTAAGCCTGCAACATCTTTCACTCCCCCATGCACACCTTTTTATTATTTTTGTTTTCTGTGATTAATATCTAGGGTTCCCAGCTCTGGGTTGGGAAATACCTGGAGATTTGGGGGGTGGAGTCTGGGGAGGCCAGGGTTTCAGGAGGGGTGGGAACTCAGCAGAGTATATGTCCACCCTCCAAAAGCAGCCATTTTCTCCAGGGGAACTGATCTTGGTCATCTAGAGATCAGTTGTAATAACGGGGGGGGGGATCTCCAGGTGTCACCTGGAGGCTGGAAACTATTGCTATCCAGTCAGATGAAGAGTTCTATGGAGACTGAAAGCTTGCATTCAGTTTGGTGTCGTGGGTAAGTGTGTGGACTCTAATCTGGGAGAACCGGGTTTGATTACCCCCTCCTCTACTTGCACCTGGCTGGATGATCTTGGACAAGCCATAGTTCTGATAAGAGCTGTTCTTGAAAAAAGGCAGTTTCTGTCAGAGTTCTCTCAGCCCCACCTACCTCACAGGGTGTCTGTTGTGGGGAGGGGAAGGGAAAGGAGGTTGTAAGCCGCTCTGAGACGCCTTCGGGTAGTGAAGGGCGGGATATAAATCCAATCTCTTCTTCTTCTGCTGCTCCCGCTGAACCTTGAGCAAGCCATAGTTCTGTCAGAACTGTTCTTGAAAAAAGGCAGTTTCTGTCAGAGCTCTCTCAGCCCCACCTACCTCACAGGGTGTCTGTTGTGGGGAGGGGAAGGGAAAGGAGTTTGTAAGCCACTCTGAGACTCCTTTGGGTTTTGAAGGGCGAGGTATAAATCCAATCTCTTCTTCTCTTCTTCTTCATCTTATGATAGTTTCGCTGGCCCTGATTTTTAAAAAGTGTTCCATTACTGTTGATTGTTTAATCCCCTCCCCCTGACCAACACGGGGATAATGTTAGAAATATTCTACAGTGAAATTGCCCTTCAGTTCACCCCAACATAATGTCCCTGGTTATAGTTAGATGCTGACCTTTGTCTGAGAGGTTACTTACTACAGGCAAACATATGCATACACAAAGAATCCGCAAATGGCTAAATGTGTGTTTCTCTCAAAAAGTATGCTCTGCATTTGAAGGAGGGCCATAAAGCAGAGAAACTCAAAATCTGGCAGCGAACTACTTTATCCTAAATCGTATTTGAGCACGCTTAGTTTTGGAAGCCATCATGCAGACGCATGCAGAGAAATTACTTTTTACGAGCATGGATGTAAATGCTCACATCTCGGTTATCAATTTTGCAATTATAATGAGCGTTCCCGGTAAAATAACTTCGCCCTTCCTAATTCAGGAAAAATGAAAACGCTGTTTAGTAGACACTCAGCAAAATTAAATGTCACCCCTTTGTAGGCTTGCCAACCTCCAGGTGGGGCCTGGAGATTTCCTGGAATTACTATCGATTTTCAATCTACAGAGATCAGTTTTCTGGGTACTAGTTAGGAGCGTGGACTCTAATCTGGGAGAACCGGGTTTGATTCCCCACTACTCCACATGCAGCTGTTGGTGTGACCTTGGGCCAGTCACAAGTTCTTTCAGAGCTGTTCTCTCATGAGCAGTTCTCAAAAGAGTTCTTTCAGCCCCACCTACCTCACAGGGTGTCTGTTGTGGGGAAGGGAAGGGAAAGGAGTTTGCAAGCCGCTCTGAGACTCCTTTGGGTAGTGAAGGGTGGGTTATAAATCCAATCTCCTCCTCCTCCTCTTCTTCTTGTGGACTCTCTGGCATTATACCCTGCTGAGGGCCCTCCCCTCCCCAAGCCCTGCCTTCCCAAGGCTCCACCCCTCCCCCAAATCTCCAGGAATTTCCCAACCCAAAGCTGGCAACTCCCCTCTTCTAAAGCAGGAAGGGATTCATCAGACACACAAATGGATCATTTCGAAACGAACGTCACGATGCGCCATACTTCATCCCAAAAAGACAATGCAAGGTTGATATAGTTTTTAAAAAAGAAAGAAAGAAAGAAAGAAAGAAAGAAAGAAAGAAAGAAAGAAAGAAAGAAAGAAAGAAAGAAAGAAAGAAAGAAAGAAAGGAAGGAAATTAGAAATAGCTCTGGTTCATCAGTTTTCCGTTGCGGTGGGAGCGTGCCCCAGTGATGAGAGTTTGAAAAAGAAAAATCAAAAAGAATGGTGATGGACCACCTGCAAAGAATGCTGAGTCTCCAACCAGGTGATCGCAGCACCTTCCAGCTGTGATTAAAGCAGACAGGCGGCACTTTATTATGCCCGCATGCCTGAAAACCAAACCGCCAATACGAATGGCGAGTGGCAGCGCTGTAACTCTTCTTCCAGTCGCTGCGCTTGTGGTCTGTCTGTGCAAAATTTGTCAGCTGGCTGGCCTCAATGAGCTCCGGTCAGCAACTCGTTTTGCCCAGCGAGCAGCTCAGGGGGGGGGGGTCAGATGAGCCACACACACCCTCCCAACCCAGAGTGCAGAGTTGCCACCAGCCTCCGGGGAGGAGAGGAAGAACCAAATATAGCTGTGATAGAATGACTCGGTGTAACATTGTAAAAGTCAATTATATTGTTTGCCAAACACATTCATATAAACATATACATGCAAGGTTATAATGGAGGTAAAGGTTCCCTTGCTCGAAAGCCAGTCGAGTCCGACTCTAGGGTTGTGGTGCTCCTCTCCGTTTCAAAGCCGAAGAGCCAGCACTGCCCGAAGACGTTTCCGTGGTCATGTGGCCGGCATGACTAAACACCAAGGCACACGGAACGCTGTTACCTTCCCACCAAAGTGGTACCTATTTATCTACTTGCAATTTCTTGCTTTCGAACTGCTATTATAATGGATACGTGTTTTCAATAAATAAAGTGTTGGGAAAATTGGCAAAAATACTCAGATATTCAAAGTTTGCAATGGATCTTTGCTTCACTGGAGAGGAGGCATTTGTTTCTGTGTACAAATCTTTCTTTCTAGGGGAAGGGTACACAGGAAAAGTAAAAATCTTTATTTCTAGGGGAAGGGTAAACAGGAAAAGCCACAAAATAACAAAGATCTGAGGCTACATCTCTACAGCTACAGGACAGACAGACCACACGGTCCCTCAACAACAACAACTGCAGCAGCAATGGAGATTCTTCATCTTCTTGACCCCTAGAAGGAAATCACCTGAATACATTAACCAATGATTGTGAGTAAACAGGTTTCCTGGGTCTCTTCCCATTAGCTCTGTGCCAGGTTTCCCTTCCAGGTCAGTCTAAACCAGTGGTTCTCAACCTTCGTAATGCCGCGGCCCTTTAATACAGTTCCTCATGTTGTGGTGACCCCAAACCATAAAATTATTTTCGTTGCTACTTCATAACTGTGTTTTCTGATGGTCTTAGGCGACCCCTGTGAAAGGGTCGTTCGACCCCCAAAGGGGTCTCGACCAGTGTTCCCTCTAAGCTGAGTTAGTGTGAGCTAACTCACAGTTTTTTAGCCTCCAGCTCACACATTTTTGTCTTAACTCAGGAAGGAGGGCTCCAGAGCAAACTAATTTATGCAGTAGCCAAATCGCTCGCTGACAACTTTAATGCCAGGAGCTCGCCAAGTAGAATATTTGCTCACAAGACTCCACAGCTTAAAGGGAGCATTGGTCTCGACCCACAGGTTGAGAACCGCTGGTCTAAACAATAGCACACAAGGTAAACAGATTAACCCTATAATGACTGAATTAGACCTTGCAACACACACATATTTCCAACATCAAGTACTCGTGCCAAAGTTCAGTCCTAATTCTTTCCTCATCAGTTTCTTCTCATGCATATTTAGTCCAAGCGTAGCCACTCTCAAGGCTTCCAGTGGGCCAGCTAAATATCCCTGTTTCTGTCCGTCCTTTTTCAAGGTAAACCTGCCAGCCAAACCCATCCTGTCAAACTTGTTTGTAGAATTCTATTCCACGACTTCAATCCATCTCAGCGTAAAGCTGGAGATCTCCCAGGGTTACGACTGATCTCCCAGCTATGCGGATGGCTTATTGGTGCATTATTCATTTTATTTAATACATTTCAGCCACTTCTCTTGAAGACAGTGGCTGCTGCTGGGGTTGCCAGGTCGCTCCTGGCCACCGGTGGGGGATGGGGAGGGAGCGTTGCCAGATCCAGGTTGGGAAA
>NW_015159845.1:4755-9153 GCF_001447785.1 Gekko japonicus
AGAGACCACCTGATGGCACCTGGTATTTCTGGCCCCTGTGTGACACAGAGTGTTGGCCTGGATGGTCCATTGGCCTGATCCAACATGGGCTTCTCTTATGCTCTTGTGTTCTTGTTCTGCTGTCCCCAGCCCATCTCTTTCTCCTTGCCCTTGGGCTGTCTGGAACAGTGGAAAGGACAAGGGAATGATCAGGTGAAGGCTGTGGAGAGATGGTGGCTTAGTGGAAGAGCTTCTGCTTGGCATGCAGAAGGTCCCAGGTTCAATCCCAGACCTCTCCAGGGAAAAGGATCAGGTAGGAGGTGAAATGAAAGACTTCTGCCTAAGATCCTGGAGAACTGCTGCCAGTCCGAGTAGACCAGGAGTCCCCAAACTTTTAGGGTGGGGTGACTGCAAAATGGCTGCCATAGGAGGTGGAGCCAGCCACAAAATGTTAGGGAGCGAGGTGATGTATAACTCTGTCATGCTCCGTCTGTGGCCCGGGAGCCGACCCACTTCATCTGTGTTGTGTGTGTCATGCGCGTATTTACATGTGCAACATCCTGTGGTCTCTGAATTCAGTGTGGTTTTCAGTGGTCCAGGGGGAACTGTACTTAAATCCCAGTCTGGATGGTGTGTTCTCCAGCCTAGAGGTCCTGAAATCAGTGGCTGAGTTACACGGGGGATTGATATTTCAATGGCTGACAAGTGGAGCCTCCAGATTCAGTAACAGTGTATCTCAGCAGCTTCATGAACTCCTTTTGTGCTTCCCAGAAGAATCTACCTGACAGCTATTGGGAACAGGGTGTTGGATTAGACCTTTAGTCTGATTCAGGAAGGCTATTATGTTTTTGTGGGGAGGAAAGAACCAAAGGCAGATATGCAGTGGTTAGAATGGATGGATCTCTTAATCAAGCAGAGGCAGAAAGCCACGTTTCCTACATAAGAACGTGAATCAGTTTGGTGTAGTGGTTAGGAACGTGGACTCTAATCTGGGAAAACCAGGTTTGATTCCCCACTCCTCCACATGCAGCTGCTGGCGTGACCTTGGGTCAGTCACAAGTTCTTTCAGAGCTGTTCTCTCAAGAGCAGTTCTCAAAAGAGCTCTCTCAGCCCCACCTACCTCACAAGGTCTCTGTTGTGGGGAGGGGAAGGGAAAGGAGACTGTAAGTCTCTCTGGGACTCCTTCGGGTAGTGAAGGGTGAGGTATAAATCCAATCTCTTCTTCTTCTTCTTCTTCTTCTTCAAACTGTATTTCTTTCTTAGAAGGCTGATGGCTCGTTTTTGGACACGCACCATTTTCAAAGCAAATGACAGTGATCAAGGAAAAGCAATGCCACACAGAAATCGGTAGTGCAATTTAAACTGGGGATAAACAGATCCATAGCAAACCATAATCACATTGTCAGCATAAGAAGGCCAGGGGAAAGAAAGAAAGAAATGGGTCTTCAAATGCCTCTAAAACATATGGCCCACAGGCTGGAAGTGGCCTGTCCCGTCTTATCTGGTATCTCCCCCAAAGAACTTTGTTATTCCTGTTTGGTCCTTGGACCTGTTAAACATCTTCATTATGCTGTATGCCAGGGGTGGCCAAACTGTGGCTCAAGAGCCACACGCGGCTCTTTCACACATATTGTGCGGCTCCCGCTACAGCGGCTGGGGGAGCAAAGGGCATGCCTCCCCGATTGGTCTTCCCTTCCCCAGCCAGTGCAGAGAAAGAAAGCAACTTTCTCAAAGACCTCCCCCCCCCTCCCGCCAGCCAGCTTGGAGAAGGCATTTGTCTCTTTAAATCCCTTCTCCAAGCCATGCTAGCCGGCATGGGGGCAAGGGGGGGAGCTTGGAGAACACATTTAATGTTAAAGTTGCTTTCTTTCCACCTCCACCTCCCTCCCCCATCTATTTGCTTTCGTTCCACTTTCTTTCCACATTTCTTTCTCTCTCTCTCTCTCTCTCTCTCTCTTTCTCCCCTCCCTCCCCATCTAAAGTTATCAATTTAATATTAATACATGCAAATTTGCATATTTTCCAATAAAAACGCGTGGGTTATATTTGTTCATGTCTTGTGGCTCTCAAACATCTGCTGTTTATTCTACGTGGCTCTTACGTTAAGCAAGTCTGGCCACCCCCGCTGTATGCTAATTGACTGCTCACCCTCTGCCTGTATGTATGGACTGGTAACTTCCATTTCGCTGTGCCTGAAGAAGTGTGTGCATGCACGAAAGCTTATCCCAGGAATAAAACTTGGTTGGTCTTAAAGGTGCCATTGAGCTCAGACTCTGTTCTGCTGCTTCAGACCAACACGACGACCTCACCTGAATCTAGACCAATAATGAGAACAATCTACTGGTGATCCCTAACCCTAAAGATGTCCGGCTGTCCTCGCCCAAAGCCAGGGCCTTTTCAGGCACCCACCTGGTGGAACTCTCTACCAAAGTCTAGGGTTGCCAATCCCCAGGTGGGGGCAGGGGATCCCGTGGTTTGGAGGCAGTTTTGCATGGTGTTTAAGGCAGAGATGTTCCTCCGGGCTTTTGGCTGAGGACAGCAATGGGTTCCACCTTATCTGGCACTCCCTTCCCCTCCCTGCTTTCTCCCCCTGCTGCAAGTCAGTTATACATATTGCCAGGGTTCTTTTTGTAGAAAAAGCCCAGCAGGAACACATTAGCATAATAGGCCACACCCAACAGCAGGAACTCATTAGCATATTGGGCCACACCCCTGACAGCACAGCTCATTAGCACATTAGAGACGTGTTCTCACCCAGCCACACCCACCTTTTGCTTGCTATTCTGTTGACCTTGTTTGTTGTCAAAACCCAGGGCTTTTTTTGTAGCAGGAACTCCTTTGCATGTTAGGCCACACACCCCTAATGTAGCCAATCCTAATGTGTTTCTGCTGTTGGGTGTGGCCTATTATGCTAATGAGTTCCTGCTGGGCGTGGCCAACTTGGGAGCCAGCCGGAACTCTGTTCCTGTGCGTTCCTTGCCAAAAATAGCCCTGCATATTGCATTTATTCTGACGCCAATGCTCCCTCTAAGCTGTGGAGTCTTGTGAGCAAAAATTCTACTTTGTGAGCTACTGGCATCAAAGTTGCAAGCAGGCAATTTGGCAACTGCATAAATTAGCTTGCTCTGGAGCCCTCCTTCCTGAGCTAAGACAAAAATGTGTGAGTTGGAGGCTAAAAAACTGTGCGCTAGCTCACACTAACTCAGCTTAGAGGGAGCACTGCATCTGATGGTATTTTTTAACTTTTAACTATTTATTCTTGGGTTTTATATTGCATATTTTTTGGTCAACCGTCCTGAGCTCTGTGAATTCAGGGAAGGGCAGTATACAAATAAATGTAAATAAAATAAATCTGGCCCGCAAGCAACTGGTCATTACCCTTATTGCAAGATGAGAGGCTGTGCATTAGGTAAAGGTTCCCTTGCTCGAAAACCAGTCGAATCCGACTCTAGGGTTGCGGTGCTCATCTCCGTTTCAAAGCCGAAGAGCCAGCGCTGTCCGAAGACGTTTCCGTGGTCATGTGGCCGGCATGACTAAACACCAAGGCGCACGGAACGCTGTTACCTTCCCACCGAAGTGGTACCTATTTATCTACTTGCCAGTTCTTGCTTGCGAACTGCTAGGTTGGCAGGAGCTGGAACTAGAGACAGGAGCCCACTCCGTCATGCGGCAACCTGGCTCTCGAACTGCTGAACTACCGACCTTCCACAGCCTGCAGTTCAGCGTCTTAACCACTTGAGCCACCGCAGGGCTATTGAGTAACAGGGGGTGCTAGTGGGAAGGTGGATATCAGGGAGATACTCTAAGGAAATACTGTAAGAGTGTTAATGTTTTTTAAGCCTGTTTGTATTTTGAGGAAAATATAATGTTGTTAACTGGATTTACCTGCGTCCTTTATAAAGTTTATAGCTCTGGTACCGGGCATTACATTTTATGGCACACAAGGACCGGCCTGACAAAGTGACATTTATCTGGCCTTCGTAACAAATGCGTTTAACATCTCTGCTCTAAAGCATAGCAAGATCTGGAATCCCATGAATCCCAGAGTGTGGTTGATACCATAGCTGGGAGGGACCGCGCTTGAGAATGCTGGCGGGGAGAAGAAACCACCTGCAAAGGGATTTTAATGAGTGAGAATGAATTTGATTATATTTATAATAGACGTGGTGAGAGGCTTTGTGTGGCCTCCGGTATCCTCATTGCTTCGCGGGCAGGGGTCATTTCGTAGAAAAAGAGGTGCAGGAGCTCATTAGCATAACTCATTAGCATTACTTATTTGCACACGCCACACCGCCTGACCTCACCGGAAGCGTGTCAGTTGGCAACACCCACCGCTCAGGCTCCACTGAACTGTTTTGGATTGCTAGCTATTGGGGGGGGGAACGTGCAGATCTGTCCTCGCAGAGGAGGGAGGGCTGT
>NW_015159845.1:9272-14754 GCF_001447785.1 Gekko japonicus
GCAGGGAGTGGGGCTTGTTGCATGTGCCCACCCCCTGGGCTCTTTACTGCTGAAGCTCTGCTCCTGTGCACTCCTGCAGGAAATGACCCCTGTTCACGGTCTGACGAGAAGCCAGGAGTGGAGTAGTGTTTAGATTGTCAGACAAGAACTGGGAAGACTCTAACCAACTCCAAAAGAAGCCAGCTCCGCAAGAGGTCACTTAGTACCTCCAGCTAAGTTTGCCAACCTCCAGTTGGTAGCTGGAGAGCTCCTGGGATTACAACTGATCTCCAGGTGACATAGATGAGTTCCCCTGGAGGAAAGGGCCCCTTTGGAAGGTGGGCTCTATGGTATTATATAACCTGCCGAGACCAATGCTCCCTCTAAGCTGTGGAATCTTGTGAGCAAAAATTCTATTTTGTGAGCTACTGGCATTAAAGTTGTGAGTGAGCGATTTGGCTACTGCATAAATTGGTTTGCTCTGGAGCCATCCTTCCTGAGTTAAGACAAAAATGTGTGAGTCAGAGGCTAAAAAACTGTGAGCTAGCTCACACTAACTCAGCTTAGAGGGAACACTGGCTGAGACCCCTCCCCAAACCCTGCCATCTTCAGCTCCACCCCAAAATCTCCAGGGATTTCCCAACCCGGAGCTAGCAACCCTGACTCCAAGTCTTTGTAAAGACAATACCACCCTGATCCCGACAATCTTCCACATATAATGGGCTCCAGTTCCAGAGTTCTCTGTAAACAATGCACAATTTCGATGTGCAAGAAGATCCCGCCAAAAGTTATAGCAGGAATTGAATGGTGTTTTCTGATACAATCCAGTTACACAATGCTGTCGCTCACGATTTCATTCTTTGCTTGGCTTGTTATTTTTTAACATATTTTTTTTTTAATATTAAGCAACTAATAAATTTCAGTCAATTAAAGCCAGGTTCAGTTCATCACCGAGCCAGTCTTTCCACCCCTCCTCAGATCAAGCCAAAGTAATTCCATCAATAGCATCAGTCCATCCATTTTTCCCCCTCCTCCACGGCTGCCAGCTTTTTAATCAAGTAATTCAGTCGCACGGATCCAGAAACTCTTTGTTTTAATCAGAATTATTAACAGAAACATCCATTCTCCTCTCAGCCCTTTTAAGGCAGGTTTTAAAATGAGAAGGATCTCTCTGATCTTTTTAAAAACCACATTTCTCACAAACTCTTTCATGGTAATTCTGTTCGTTCCAACACAAAACTTTCCCTCCTCAGGGACTTTGGGGGTGGAGCCAGGAGCAAGGATGTGACATCACTTTTGTGATGTCACATCCTGTGATTTCACTTCCAGGCCCACCCCCCACATCCAGAAGGTTCCTGTGATTCCATGGTAGGAGCTTGTGCTTCTAACACAGTGGTTGCTCTCAACTCATCCTCGATCCAAGCCACACACACTGGTATCATTTAGGGTTGCCAGGTGAGGCTGACAGGCCAGTGGGGGACTTTCGAAAGCCTCCGGGAGAGGGGAGGGAAGAAGCACAATTGAACTTCAAAGAGAGTTCTGGACGTCACATTTAAAGGGACCATGTTCCTTTTAAATGCCTTCCCTCCATTGGAAATAATAGAGGATGGGGGCACCTTTTTTGGGGGGCTCCTAGAATTGGACCCCCTGGTCCAATCTTTTTGAAACCTGGTTTTTTTTTCCGGATAGGGACCAGACTCTTAAAAGGCAAAACAGCTTCCCGACTACGAAAAAGAATGCCTGCAATGGATGTTCCGGCCAGGCGGTGGCAGTGTGGTGATTGACATACGGGTCCTGAGGCCTGACCAGCAAGCAGCCGTGCGGGAAAATGATGGAGCCAGCCAGAAGACGTCTACACCGAGCAGTGACAGCGCGTGCAATTAAAGTCAATATATGTTTTCTTCCCTATCCCCTACGAACATTGTTAGTCCCTTGTCTATATATGGAGTAACTGTACATCGCTTTGAGCCAACTGGGGAAAGCAATTAATAAATGGAAAGTATTATTATTATTATTATTTCTATTATTGTTGTTGTTGTTGTTGTTATTGTTATTGTTGTTGTTAATATTATTATTGTTGTTGTTGTTGTTATTATTATTATTATTATTATTATTATTATTATTATTATTATTATTATACAACTGGACCCCCTAGTTCAATCTTTTTGAAACTTGGGGGGGGGGTTGAGGAGAGGCACCAGATGCTATACTCTACCTCAGAAAACAGCCGCCGCCCCCTCCCCGGAGTCCCAGATACTTATGGATCAGTTCGCCATTATACCCTATGGGGACCGGTCTCCATAGGGTAGAATGGAGCACCCAGTGGACATTCCCCCCCCCCCACTTTCTGATAACCCTGAATTGGGGGAGGGCCTCCAAACCAGGGGATCCCCTGCCCCCAACTGGGGACTGGCAACCCTAGACTACTCCGTAAAGTTTTTGCCCAAATACCAGTGTCACCCGACGTCCCCGACATGACGACATCACTTCCGGGACATGTTGCTCTTTTGGGGGGGGTAAGTTCCCCCCTCCAGTCAGCTGATAGGCAGCAGGGCGGTAGGACCTGGTGGTGGGGGACCCCCGCCTCTACCAGGGGGTCTGGCAGTGACCCTATGCCCAACTCAGTTGGCAACTCTGCTGCGGACAGGGGGCTAACTCTTCACCCTGTGTGCCATTCTCCTGATCAGAACTGCCCCCTTGGGGCTAGATTTAAACCCTGGGAAAAGGTAGGCCTAAGTTTCCCTTTAAACCCAGGGGGGAAACTAGACCCAAAAGGGGGGGAGAGATTAAAAACTGGATGCTTAAACCATTTGAGGGTTTAAGCCAGTTAGAGTTATTATCTCAGGATAAGAGATTTTATAAACCATTCATTCTTTTGATTTAAAAGGCAGGATTAAGCCTGGCTGGGCAGGTTTTCTCAGTAAACGGGGAAAGATAGTGGCTGGGAATGAACCTAATTGTTCGTCTAACCTTTAAAATTTCTTGGAAGAGGTTCCAATCAGAGTCTTTACCTCAGGTTATAGATTGGAAGTAATGAGGCCATTAAAACCTCATGAAAGTATATCTGTAACATTTAATATGGAGTTTCACTGAGTTATGGGCTCCACAGCGGAAGAGGTGATTCTGTTCTGTGGCCTGTCTTCGGGGCAGAAACAAGCTGGGGTGGGTCAGATTTGCCCCGCTCTTTCTACCTTTATGGTTTTTACCAGGGCAAAAAAAAAAAAAAAATGGCACCATTTGGTGCCCCCAGAACATTCTAGAATGTAAACTGGGAACATTTTGGATGTTTTTTGCCACTGGCCAGTACTAATCTGAGGATTCAGGTGTTAACGTTTTTTATCGTTATCATTCATTCACTCAGTCCTGCAGGAGCTTCAGAAGTCAAACAAGCACAAAATCTTAAATAGGAAGGGGAGAGACATGGAACTTGGGCAGGAAGAAACCCTAAGAACGATGACAAACTAGGGTTGCCAATCTCCATTTCAGCTGATCTCCAGGGGGGGGGAGATCACTTGCCATGGAGAAAATGGCCACTTTGGAAGGTAGACTCCAAGGGCATAGACTTTCCAATTTCCCCGTGGGGGGGGGGAGGCTGGGGCAGGCCTCCCGAATAGCAGGAGATCTCCAGATGCCACCTGGAGGTTGGCAACTCTAGAAGGAACACTATGAATGATGACAAACTAGGGTTGCCAATCTCCAGGTGGAGGCTGCAGATCTCCCACTATTTCAGATGATCTCCAGGGGGAAGAGATCACTTGCCATGGAGAAAATGGCCGCTTTGGAAGGTAGACTCCAAGGGCATAGACTTTCCAATTTCCCCACGGGGGGTGGGGGTGGGGGTGGCCTCCCGGCCAAGCACAGCCCACGAACCACAGCAGTCTTGGACTGGGGGGAGGGTCCTCTTGGTGCAGCTGCCCCCCCAGCCCCGGAGATGCCCAGTGCGGCCCCCTCCCAGGTCAGGCCTGCCTGCAGCTTCCCCTCCCCCCAGGTCTGCCACATGGACTCACTCATCCCTGCCCAGATGGAAGGAGGGCCGCCAGGCCTGGAAACTGACCAACCACACCTACTTGCCCGCCCTCCTTCCCCGCAGCGGCCAAATGCCAGGAAGGGGGAGCGCGGCCGTGCATGGGTCTGGGACACACGCAGTTGGCGGCCAGCACTGCACCTCGGGTAGGATGGTAGGAGCTGTCTCGCCGCTGCCGAGGGCGAAGCAGCTTCTGGGCAGGGAGGGGGGGAGGATGCCCGGCCCCATGAGATTTGGCTCGGCGCCTCTGTCCTGTGCCCCAAGAGTGGCATGGCCCAAGGATCCCTGCACTCCCCGCACCACCCGCTGCAAGTCCACGAGGTGAGGAGAGCCTCCCCCACTGGGCACCGCCCGCAGAGGGTCTCCCCACGCTCCTCACTGCTTGTGCTGTAAGACGCCAAGAAGAGCCCCCCAGAGGCGGATCAGGTGCCCGGGAACCAACCCCACTGTTTGCGCCGCCGCCTCAACCGGTAAGCTTTGCTGTGTGGAGCTGAATGAGGTTGCGGACATTGGCCCTCCCAAAAAAATTGGGGAAGGCTCGTACCCCCCAGCCCCCCATAGATTACCCCTATGGTAGACTCTATGGCATTACACCCCGTTGAAGTCCCTCCCTTCCCCAAACCCCACCCTCCTCAGGCTCCACCCCCCAAATCTCCAAGTATTTCCCAACCCTGAGCTGGCAACTACAGACACTGCGCTGAGGAAAAGCCAACCCGCTCTAGGCAGCATAATTTGGACTCAGTACTATGGGCCTGTAGGAGCTGCGGTGGCTCAAGTGGTTAAGACGCTGAACTGCAGGCTGTGGAAGGTTAGTAGTTCAGCAGTTCGAGACCCAGGTGCTGCATGACGGAGTGAGCTCCCGTCTCTAGTTCCAGCACCTGCCAACCTAGCAGTTTGAAAGCAAGAAATTGCAAGTAGATAAATAGGTACCACTTCGGTGGGAAGGTAACAGCGTTCCGTGCACCTTGGTGTTTAGTCATGCCGGCCACATGACCACGGAAATGTCTTCGGACAGCGCTGGCTCTTCGGCTTTGAAACGGAGATGAGCACCGCAACCCTAGAGTCGGATTCGACTAGCTTTCGAGCAAGGGAACCTTTACCTTTACCTTTACCTTTACTATGGGCCTGTCCTTTGAAATCCATCCAGTGCTTCAGAAGGTGAGGAACACAGAACCCTCTAGATCTTACTAACCTTTTTCAGGGCTATTTTTGGGCAGGAACGCACAGGAACAGAGTTCTGGCTGGCTCCTGAGTTGGCCACACCCAGCAGGAACTCATTAGCATAATAGGCCACACCCAACAGCAGAGACTCATTAGGATTGGCTACATTAGGGGTGTGTGGCCTAAAATGCAAAGGAGTCCCTGCTCCAAAAAAAGCCCTGGGTTTTGACCACAAACAAGGTAAACAGAATAAGAAGCAAAAGGTGGGTGTGGCTGGATGACCACACTTCTGGTGACATGGGGATGTGGCCTAATATG
>NW_015159845.1:16110-23258 GCF_001447785.1 Gekko japonicus
GGGGCGTTGCTCTCTGCCCGGGGCGTCCGGGAACCCCCCGGGGCAGGCCCGGTGGCCACCGGGACACACGTTCTCTCAGTGCTCTTGTCTCAAGAGCAGTCCTGGAAAGAGCTCTCTCAGCCCCACCCGCCTCACTGGGTGTCTGTACGGAGGAAGGGGAGAGAAAGGAGACTGTCAGCTGCTCTGAGACTCCTTTGGGTACTGAAGGGTGGGGTATAAATCCAATCTTCTTCTACTACTACTATTACTATGTCCCCTATCGTTCCTGTGGTGTCTCTGGTCCACAGTCCTCACACATTCATTTCCTTCCTGCCCATAGGACTGCCAGCCTCCAAATTAGGGTTGCCAAGTCCATCTTCCACCCCCAGCGGGGGACTTTGGGGGCGTTCCTGGAAGGGGTGGGGCATCCCCAACGTGATGATGTCACGTTGAGGACGTCTGCCCCCCCCCACCCGGCCGTGCGCCGGATCTCCAGAAACAGCATTTCCCTGCACTTAAAGTAGCCAGCAGCCGGCGTTTCCCCTTTAAGAGCAGCTGCGTTTCCCTTTTAAGAACGCAGCTGGCATTTCCCTGCAAGCTTGCGGAGTTTGCGCACGGGATGAAACACGGGTTGCACACCCTTAAAGGGAGGAAGATGGGTGGCTGTGGGTGTTGGGGGTGGGGCTTCCCCCGCTGGCCACCTGGCTGGCGGCGGGTAGAACCCCCCTCCCAATATGGGGGACCCCTGGCAAACCGGGGGGGTTGGCAAGCCTACTCCAAATGGGACCTGGCATTCTCTCAGAATTGCAACTGATCTCCACACCAGAGATGGTGGATCTTATAGGATTCCCATCTTCATATTTAGGTTCCCTTTCCTCCCCAAACTCCGCCTTCCCCCAATGCCACCACCCCCGATGATGGAATTAGCGACCCTGCCTGTCCATAGTATAAAATGTCTTCTAGCACCTCTTTTTTTGTCCAGCCTGCCAATATTTCAGTTCTTCGCTTTTCTTCCTGTGCGCACACACAAAACACAGTTCCTTTGGTTGCTTGTTTTCCCACCTGCTGGGCATTTCTCTGAGCTGCACTGCCTCTGTTCTCTGCTTCCCGGGCATCAGACCCACTCAGGGCTTCAACAGACGATACGAAGACCCCGCCCACCCCGCCCACCCATCCATGAAATGCAGATTTCAAATGTAGTCCAGCCTCCATTTGCCTCAAGGCTGTGCAAGGAAGGGAAAGGAGGTGTTTAGCCCTTCAGCATCCAGTCAGTTTCTCTATTTGAAACCAGTCTCCATTCTTGTCTGTGATCACACGGGCAGTTTGGACCGACACAGCCATTCCTCCCCTCCGGATCAAATGGGCGCAGTCAGACAGCCACATCTGTCAGGCGTTCCCCAGCCATACTTATCTTGTCACGAGATGACTTGGAGCTGGGTTAAAAAGGCACCACATCACAAGTGGTGTTTTTCATTCCCCGCGCAGTCATTGTGCATGGCTGGATGTCTGAACACAGGGGAGCGCGTGCAGTACAGATTTGGCAGTCTGAACCTGCAGATCTGTTCTGCCAGTAGGAAGGCATTTTTTTTAAATTGCCTATATGCTCATGTGCACGCATGCGCATATGCACGTGCATGTGCTCCTATGCTCGCACATGAATTTTGGAATATTTTGGCAGCACAGTCTGTGGTTGAAGCACTGCAATAATGTGGATGCTTTACCACGGGATGTCTCCATGGGTAACCCACAGCAGGGTGTGCTATGTGGTTGATATGCCCCACAACACTTTAAACCAGCTCAATTAGAGGCGGCACCATATCATGCCAAGCCGCCAGTGTGGACACCGCCCTTGTTTAGTAGCACTTTGAAAGAGAAAAGAGGTGCCACTTTAAAGACATGCACTTCCCTCCTTGAAAATGCTGACAGCCAAGCAGGTAGCCCAACTCCAATAGCAAAACCAAGTGGATACTGAAGGGTTAAATCCCTCTCCCTTACCTGCACGGCTCTGATGCAAACTGAGGCTATATATGCTGCAATTTGCATTTTACAGATGGGGCAAGCTGCATGATCTCCATCTCGTCTGTTTGAGCTCTCTGTTTTCCAGTTTCCCACCGTGCCTAGAACAGCAGTCTCTCCTAACCCTTCCCTCCCATCAGCACTCAGTGTCTCCTATGCCCACTGTTATTTATTTAGAGAATTTTACACGGCTTCCCTGGGAGACCCGCTCATGGTAGCTTTCCCACCTTTGAGACAAAAAAGGTGTCAGGCAAAGCTTTGGCAACAGGCAGTATGACGTCTGAACCCTGTTGCTTGAAAGTATTACCTTTGTTGGTTAAGCCAAAATATCTGACTTGATCTGGAAACTCTCCAAAGGATCAGGCTTTGTTAAGAACATAAGAACCTAAGAGACGCCAATGTTGGATCAGGCCAAAGGCCCATCCAGTCCAACACTCTGTGTCACACAGTGGCCAGAAATACCAGGTGCCATCAGGAGGTCCACCAGTGGGGCCAGGACATTAGAAGCCCTCCCACTGTTGACCCCCCCCCAAGCACCAAGAAGACAGAGCATCACTTGCCCCAGAGTCCCTATCTATACCTTGTGGCTAATAGCCACTGATGGACCTCTGCTCCATATGCTTATCTAAATCCCTTTTGAAGCCGTCCATGCTTGTAGCCGCCACCACTTCCTGTGGCAGTGAATTCCAAGTGTTAATCACTCTTTGGGTGAAGTACTTCCTCTTATCCGTTCTAACTCAACCGCTCAGCAATTTCATGGAGTGCCCATGAGTTCTTGTATTGCAGAGGACTTTGGGTTTTCAAGAAGTTTTTGGAGGTCTGACTTGTCATCTCCTTGTTCAGCTGAGAAATTTCTGCCTGCCGTGACCCATTTATAGACTTGAATCCTGCCATACATTGGTCCTGAACAGTTGGAATGTTTATCACCATTCCGTGGCATCATGGCATATATATCTGTGAAGAAAGAGTCCAGGTTCTGCTGTAACTCACTGGGACTGTCTCACTGAGATGATATATCCTTTTATTCAGTGCACTGACAAGCATGGAAGTTGTCCCGATCTGTTCTGATTGGGCCACTATCTAGAGGATGATTTCCCTGAGATGCTGTAACTTGACTGATAGCCTATTGTTATATAATGTATATCAATGGAACAGGAGGTATCATTTTTATAATCTCGCGACTCGGTGATTATTTTGGTCCACAACTCGGTGGTACGCATCCTAATGACCTTAGGAGTAACTTTCCTACGGCCCCGGTCACACGGGAGGCGTTGATCCGCGAGAGGGACGGATCGGGGGCGCAGCAAGCGGGCGCAATCACACCGCAACATCTGGGAAGCGGCACGCGCCCGTCCCCGATCCGTCTCTTCCAGCCGAAGATGTGGATCAAAAAAACCCTACACATCGCTTCTCGGCCTTATGGCTAAGATCAAGTGTAGTGTCTGTTCTTATCAGTGTAATATCTGATATGTTCTCTATCTGAGGACTATATATTAAATGGATTTTTGGAATTGGGAGATGGAACAGGGGCTTGCTCCATCCACTCCGCGCATTGACCTGGTATGGCAGTACTTCCAGGAACAGTGCACATAAAAAAAAAAAGAAAGAAAAAAAAACCCTACAAAACACTACTATTTACCTGAAAATCCGCAGCAGGGGCAGCCGTGGGATCGCCGGTGCGTCCGTCTCTGGCAGCATGCGAGGCCCCCGGCCAAACTGCGCAGGCGCACACATGCGCAATGGGCTGCCTCGCTCACCGATCTGTGGCTCCCCCCCCCCAGCAACTGATCATGCTGGGGAGCGACTGTGCGGCAGCTCGGGGGTTCTGTCTGATCCTGCCACCACACGTCTCTTTTGATGCGGCTCAAAAAAGCCACAGTTCAGCCGCACCTTTCCCCCCAGTGTGACCGGGGCCTACATTGGTTTTCTGCCTGGTTCTCATTCAGCTTTTTATATTTAGACAGTGGATTTATAAATTTATACGTCGTGGTCCATGATGGCCCAGGCTCGCCTGATCTTGTCTGATCTCAGATGCTAAGCAGGGGTGGCCCTGTTTAGTATTTGGATGGGAGACGACCAAGGAATACCAGGGTCGCTACACAAAGGCAGGGAATGGCAAACCACCTCTGAACATCTCTTGCTTGAAAACCTGATGGGGTCACCATAAACTGGCTGTGACCTGACAGTACTTTCCACCAATGCTCCCTCTAAGCTGTGGAGTCTTGTGAGCAAAAATTCTACTTTGTGAGCTACTGGCATTCAAGTTGTGAGCCAGCGATTTGGCTGCTGCATAAGTTAGTTTGCTCTGGAGCCCTCCTTCCTGAGCTGAGACAAAAATGTGTGAGCCGGAGGCTAAAAAACTGTCAGCTAGCTCACAGTAACTCAGCTTAGAGGGAACACTGCTTTCCACCACTGTGGCCACAGCTCTATAGCAGGATGTCTCACTGAACATCTAATACAGAAGCTTAAATCCTGGAATGGTAGTTTTCATGTTAAAAATAACCAAGTTTCTAGTGCTCTCTCTAAGCTGTGGAGTCTTGTAAGCAAAAAATCCCACTTTCTAAGCTACTAGCATTGAAGTTGTGAGCAAGCGATTTAGTCACTGCGTGCTCTGGAGCCCTCCTCCCTGAGCTACGGCAAAAACGCGTGAGCCGGAGGCTAAGAAGCTTTGAGCTAGCTCACACTAACTCAGCTTAGAGGGAACACTGCACAAGTCCTTTTGTATGGCTATCTTTTCCTTCCTCGCCCCTGATTTTTCTCTGTGGGTGACAAATCAGCTCTTAAGCTCTACATGAGCAAGATTCCTTTACCCAGTTAACCCTTTCGGGGACAAAATGATTGTGGGAAGACCCATATCCATAAACATTACAGAAGCTGGAGTCCCTGCGGGGGAGGGGGTTGAGCTGAACTTCATTGATAACATATAATGGTTGCCAGATCGATGTCTTTTCATAGAAGAAAAATTGCATTTCAAAGCAAATGTAGGCCTGGAGACAAATGCCTTAAAGCTGAGCTACTTTAAGGGGGGGGGATCTTCGCGCCGTCTCTCTCTCTCTCTCAGATCCAAGTTTCAGTGCCCAATGCCTCCGTTTTGCGTCCTGAATTATAGTTTTTATTAAAGATTAAAAATGGAAGGCGCTTAAATCATGCTTTCCTCTGGATGTGAGAGAGACATTCAGCCCAGATCTGCATATCTGAATGCCATATTTCTTCCTTTTTCCCCTCTCCGTGCCAAGATATATTCACTTAGGCTGCACACACACACACATATCCTCACACTTACAAGGCAAACGCTAGGGTGGGAAAGAACGATTCCGCTTTCAGTGTCCATCGGAAGCAGCCAGCGAGCAGAGGGAAATGAGGCAAGAGTTATCAAACGGCCAGTCGGTCTGGAACACTCTGAGCAAAAGGTTTGGGCTTTATATCTCTTATAAGGTGGAACTCTGCATTAACAAGGAACGCGGGGATGCCGTTAAAATGGCAGCATAAGAACATTAGATTGAGATGATGTCACTTCTGAGCTCTCCCTAGAACTATATCGTTATGCCTTCTGAGAGCCAGTTTGGTGTTGTGGTTAAGTGCGCGGACTCTAATCTGGGAGAACCGGGTTTGATTCCCCACTCCTCCACTTGCACCTCGCTGGATGACCTTGGGCAAGCCGTAGTTCTGATAAGAGCTGTTCTTGAAAAAAGAGCAGTTTCCGTCAGGCTCTCTCAGCCCCACTACCTCACAGGGTGTCTGTTGTGGGGTAAAAGGTAAAGGTTCCCTTGCTCGAAAGCCAGTTGAGTCCAACTCTAGGGTTGCAGTGCTCATCTCCGCTTCAAAGCCAAAGAGCCAGTGCTGTCAGAAGACGTTTCCGTGGTCATGTGGCCGGCATGACTAAACACCAAGGCGCACGGAACGCTGTTACCTTCCCACCAGAGTGGTACCTATTTATCTACTTGCAATTGCTTGCTTTCGAACTGCTAGGTTGGCAGGAGCTGGAACTAGAGATGGGAGCTCACTCTGTCATGTGGCAACGCGGGTCTCGAACTGCTGAACTACTGACTTTCCACAGCCTGCAGTTCAGCGTCTTAACCACTTGAGCCACCGCAGCTCCCTGTTTTGGGGAGGGGAGGGAAAAGGAGTTTGTAAGCCACTCTTACAATCCAATCTCTTCTTCTTCTTCACTGTGGGGAGCAAGTGAAGCTAAACTCTGCTTTCAAAAGGGCATGGGTAGCTCAGTATAGGGTTGCCAAGTGTGAATTCAGCAGCAGCGGGGGACTCGGATGACCATGGCCCCACCCCTAGCGTGCCCAGTGTGCCCGCGTCACTGGAGTTCCCCCCGGGGCCCGATCCGCTGGTGGCGGGGAACGGGCCTCTGGGGCGGGGGTTTCCCCGCCCCCAGGGGGAACTTGGCAAGCCTAGCTCAGTATCACGTGCGACATCCCTCCCCACCGGCCCTCCCCATCTGTGACAAAAATAACAACGAGTCAATTAAGATATGTTGCAAAATCATTTACTGTAGTAATTCTGTAGAAAATTCTATTATCGCTCACACGCCAACGAATGCTGCGCAATGTAAACAATTCGTCTCACGATATTCGCTTTATCCGAGCGTGTCGCAATCCCAATTCTTATCAATTACCACTTATCAACTCTTGAAGGAAACATTCCATGTTGACTCTCTAATAACAGAACCCAAGGTCCTCACAACACTAGTCCCTCAGTCCGTTGCTGGTGGCCAGGGGGGGACCTCTCGGGGTAAAAGCCCTCAGGGCACTGGGTTGCTCATGGCTTGCCCAGTGGGCGGGGGGCTAAGTCAGGGACCGGAGCTGGCCCCAGACACATTGCAATCTTACGAAGAGTTACTCCAGTGGAAACCTCCTGAAATCCTGACCGGTTTGGTATTTTAGTAATTAAGGTTGTAAGGATCCTATGTTGTAGATTCTGTGTTGTACTATTTTGTTGTACTACTTTGGTCTTTGCTGGTCTTATGATTGTTTTTAATAAACTTGAACTCCTGAAATCCATGGCATTAGACTGGAACAAGGGGTGGACCCGCGATACTCACGGGAGGGAGGCAGAGGAAGCAGCAGGAGGAGGTAAGTACCCCCCCATCCCGCTGTTTCCCCGTGTCCTCCACCCCCCCTTGCCTTCCACCCCTTGCCTCT
>NW_015159845.1:23490-28184 GCF_001447785.1 Gekko japonicus
CTCGCCGCTTCCATTCCAAGCGGCGGCGGCAGCCTCGGTCGCAGAGTGTTCCCTGCGCATGCACAGGGGATGCTCTGTGAGTTTCGGGGGGATTTAAACATCCCCCCAATTCCTTTTTCAACATTTAGGATTTTTGTGCACACGTGGGGACTGCCCCACGTGTGCAGAAACCTCTCCCTGCCCCCCAAGTGCCCCCGAAGTGAGGATTTAGATATCCGCACAGAGGGGGCCACTTCACTATTAGATATATAGATGACACTGCCTAGCAGGCTTTCTGCAGACTGGGTGGGGAGGGGTCCTCTGAGCACGTGCATTTACTCCACAAAAGGCTGACAAAGCAACCAGCGATGTTTTTGATTCCTGACCTTTTGCCGCGACCTCATCTCCCAGACACCAAGAATTGTGGTCGCAGTTATGCATCTGCAGCTATTTTCAGGCATGGTAATGGTCATTTTATCATTCAGGTAGCTGACTGGATCCCAGAATTATGGACGGAGGTGTCTAAAATCATGTCTACAGTTATTTTAAGTCATTGAAAAGGTGAAAGGGGGGGGAGGTGGTGAGAACAGAGACAAGGAGGAAACAAGTATGGGTTAACATAAAAGTTGGCTCAGAGAAACGGGATTGTACAATTGCAGCGCTTTTCACAATGCAGAATGCGGTTGCCAGCTCTGTTCAAAAATACCTGGAGATTTGAGGGTGGAGTTAGGCGACTCAGGAGACCAGGACCTGCCCAGGATATTTTTTCATGTTTTGTTCATTCATTAAATTGTCATTGAGTTGTGGAATTTTCCAAATTGTAAGCCAGTTTGGGTCCCAGTGTAGAGAAACAAAATTTACTGCCAGAGGATGTAGTGATGGCTACTAACCATGGTGACTGAGGGGAACCTCCACATTCAGAGGCAGTCAATCTCTGAATCCCAGAGCCAGGAGGCAACCTAAGGGGGATGCCTTGGCCTCTATGCCGTGTTGTTGGCTCTCTGGAGGAACTGGTTGGCCACTGTGCGAGACAGAATGCTGTAATAGATGGACCACTGGTCTGATCCAGCAGGGCTCTTCTAATGTTCTTATGAAGGCCTCGGCCTCTATGCCACTGTGTGAGACAGGATACAAGACTAGAAGGACCACTGGTCTAATCCAGCAGGGCTCTTCTTATGTCCCTATGAAGGCCTCAGCTTCTATGCCATTGGCTGTCCAGAGGAACTGGTTGGCCACTGTGTGAGACAGGTTGCTGGACTAGACAGACCACTGGTCTGATCCAGCAGCGCTCTTCTTATGTTCTCATGAAGGCCTTGGCCTCTATGCCCTGTTGTTGGCCCTCAACAGGAACTGGCTGTCTACTGTGTGAGACAGGATGCTGGACTAGATTGTCCACTGGTCTCATCCAGCAAGGCTCTTCTTATGTTCCTATGAAGGCCTCAGCCTCTATGCCGTTGGCCGTCCAGAGGAACTGGTTGGCCACTGTGTGAGACAGGACGCTGGACTAGACAGACCACTGGTCTGATCCAGCCGGGCTCTTCTGACATTCTTATGAAGGCCTCGGCCTCTATGCCCTGTTATTGGCCCTACAGAGGAACTGGTTGGCCACTGTGCGAGGCAGGATGCTGGACTAGATGGACCACTGGTCTCATCCAGCAGGGCTCTTCTGATGTCCTTATGAAGGCCTCGGCCTCTATGCCCTATTGTTGGCCCTCCAGAGGAACTGGCTGGCCACTGTGTGAGACAGGACGCTGGACTAGACTGACTGCTGGTCTGATCCAGCAGGGCTCTTCTTATGTTGTGCTTTTACATTTAATATATCCAAGTTTTTAAAAACTTTGCTGTGTGTGTTACCTGCCCAGAAGATTTATATGCTGCCTCTGCAGTGACCTGCTCAAGGCAGTTCAAAATGTGTTTAAAAATTCAGTAATATCCTGTGTGTGTATATATATGGAATATATTTGTCCTCTCCCTGATCTAAAACTGCATCATTCTCTTTCTACCCTAAAAGCTAAGGTTTTGAGCATCTCCCCTCTCTCTCAACCTCCTGGCCTGCCAACAATTCATCCGGTGCTGCAATGTACACGCAAGATTATGTGTTGCAGCTATTCCACATATGACAAAGGAGCAACCCCGGGTTTGCCACCAGGGTCGCCAGCCTCCAGGGGGAGGGGGGGAGATTTTCTGGGACTGCAACTTATGTCCAGATGACGGAGATCATTTCCCCTGGAGAAAAACGGCTGCTTTGGAGGGTGGACTCTGTGGCATCACATCCAGCTCTTCAGAATCCATGCTCCCCAGGCTCCACCCCCCAATATAACCAGGAATTCCCCAACCCAGAGCTGGCTGCCCAATTGGTCACTTTGTATACATCCAACAGTGAACTGCAGCCAATCACAGCCTCCTGACATAGAATATGGGGGGGCCTTGGCAGAGAGTTCCCAGGAGCCACCCTTCATGCCCACTCGCCCATGTTTCTCACTACCTGCTTGTGCTGTGGGCGGCTCTGTGGTAGAGCATCTGCTTTGAATGCAGAAGGTCCCAGGTTCAATCCCCAGCATCTCCAGTTTTTTTAAAAAAGGATCAGGTAACAGGTAATGTGAAAGACCTCAGCCTGAGACTCCAGAGAGCCGCTGACAGCCTGAGTAGACAACATCGACTCTGAGGGACCAAGGGTCTGGTTTAGAATAAGGCAGTTCCGTGTGATTTATCCTCCCCCTGCCCTACTTGTAAGCCCTCCCACTTAGGGCTGTCAAGTCTGGTGTGGGAAATAACTGGAGATCTTGGGGGCGGAGACTGGGGAGAGACGTTCAACAAGGTACAAGGCTACGGAGGCCGCCCTCCAAAGCAGCCGTTTTTCTCCAGGGGAACTGATCTCTATTGCCGGGAGATCAGTTGTAATAGCAGGAGATCTCCAGGCCTAGGGTTGCCAGGTCCGGCTCAGGAAATACCTGGGGACTTGGGGGTGGAGCTAGGAGACTTTGGGGGGAAAGCCAGGAGCAAGGATGTGACGTCACTTTTGTGGTCACTAGGGTTGCCAGGTGACTCTGACAAGCCGGGAGTGAGTTCTGGCTGTCCCATTGAAGCATCCCTTTTAAATGCTTCCCCTCCATTGGAATTAATGGAGGGTGGGGGCACCTACTTTTGGAACTCATTGAATTGGACCCTCCTGGTCCAATCTTTTTGAAACTTGGGGGAGTTGGTTTCGGGAGAGGCACCACCAGCTATGCTGAAAATTTGGTGCCTCTGCCACAAAAAACAGCCACCCCAGAGCCCCAGATACCCACAGATCAATTCTCCATTATACCCTATGGGGACCAGTCTCCATAGAGTATAATGGAGCCCCCAGCGGCCACCACCCCCTGCTTTCTGGTGGGGCTCCAAACCAGGGGATCCCCTGCCCCAGCTGGGAATTGGCAAGCCTAGGGCCCCTACTAGAGATTGGCATCACTGCACTGCCCATGCTTACAGCCACCTGCATCGCCTTCCCCTGATGGCACTGGGCAGTGTGTGCGGCTCCAAGCATGGGTGGTGGAGCACTCATAAGTGATCAGGCAGGGAAAGGGCATGTTCAGGGGTCAGCAGCGGTGGGCCCTGCTAGAAGCTCTGAGCCCCAGCAACTGCCCTTAGGGTTGCCAGGTCCCCCTGTGCCACTGTTGGGGGGTAGGGTTGCGAGCTCTAGTTTGGGAAACTCCAGATTTGGGGGTGGTGCCTGAGGAGGACATAAGGTTGCCGGATCCAGATTGGGTAACTCCAGGAGATTTGGGGGTGGAGCTTGGGGAGGACAGAGGACCTCAGTACCATAGAGTCCACTCTCCAAAGCATCCATTTCCTCCACAGGAACTGATCTCCATAGTCTGAAGATAAGCTCTTATCTATCTATCTATCTATCTATCTATCTATCTATCTATCTATCTATCTATCTATCTATCTATCTATGCATGCATGGGTCATTTCGTAGAAAAAGAAGTGCAGGAGCTCATTAGCATAACTCGTTAGCATAACTTATTTGCATATGCCACACCCCCTGACATCACCGGAAGTGTGTCAGAAGGCAACACCCACCACTCAGGCTCCACTGGACTGTTTTGGATTGCTAGCTATTGGGGGAGGCGCTCACAGATCTGCCCTCACAGAGGAGGGAGAGCTTGTACCTGAATAAAACTTGGTCTTAAAGGTGCCACTAGACTGTTTTGGACCGGGGGGGGCAGGGGAGGCTCTGCAACTTACCTGGCTGCTTCTTGCTCTGACTGAGGGCTGCTGGGAGCAGGGGGTGGAGCTTGTTGCATGTGCCCGCTCCACTCCTGCAGGAAATGACCCCTGCATCTATCTATTCGATTTCTACCCCGCTGACCCCACTGGAGCAGTTAAGTTAAGACATTTTTTTAAAAAGCAAATATAAAACAATCAAAAACAATCATAAAATGCTAGTGACAGTAATAGTTGCATAGCGGTGTGGGAAGCGTAATAACAGATCATGGTGGCATAATCATCCTCCGGTATATATAATTCTATTTTGGTCATGGACTCCCCTGAACATTCCAACATGCTCCAAAATCAGTTCACTCTCTGATCTGTCATTCAGAGGGTCTCCATATCCACTGGCTGCTTTGCCTGAGTCCTGCCTCCAACATTCTAAACAGTTTGCTCTTCCTCTCCCCCCCACAGCCAGTCAGAACACAGAGGTCATTTGCATATGTGGCCTCATTGGCCTT
>NW_015159845.1:28825-31737 GCF_001447785.1 Gekko japonicus
TGGAACCCAGAAAACATGGCACAGGAGGAGGTGCTTTTCTACCTTAGCTGCCACTGCGTAACACCCCCCTCCCCCTCAAAAAACAAGTCAGAGGTGGAGACAACTATATCTGTTACCATGAGGCTGTCCTCCCGTTCTACCCACTTGGGGCAGCAAAATGACTTGAGACAGCCCTACCTTATAGCTAAGCAGAAGGAAAGAAACATGGCTTGCCTCCGTCCATTTTCCGCTTCCCCCTGCCGCCCCACCAGCCACAGTCGGGACACTCATCTGGAGCTTCCTTCTAGATCCCGTTATATTTCTTCCCACAACGGGCATTACTCCTAGTAATGGAATGCAGTCGGTGATTGATATTCAGCTGTTATCTTAATCTGCCTATGCCGACAGGCCCGGGCTGCCAGTGGTAGTACCAGGGGAACAGGCCCTTACTACTGTTCAGTCGTTCGATGCGGCTTCTTGATTAAAGGCCTGGTGGATCCCCAGGTCCCACCTGGAGGCTGGCACCCCTAGGACGACAGGGAACTTAGCAGTGTATAAATACCATAGAGTCCACCCTCCAAAGCATCCACTTTCTCCAGGGGAACTGATCTCTCTAGTCTGGAGACGGGCTGTAATTCTGAGGGATCTCCAGCCCTCACCTGGAGGCTGGCACCGCTACCCATTCCTCCTGAAGGTATGCTGATGCCGGACCTCCATGGGTTTGCACACCCACATTTTGTCGTGTTCATAGTTTGCATTTGGAGGAGTCCACTTGGCCAAAGGAAGTAGAGTTAAAACAAAAGTAATAGGTGCAGTCACACGCTTTGGGGAGTTCAGGAGGCGTTCCCGCAGCCCAAACAAAAGGGTAAAGGTAAAGGTTCCCTTGCTCGAAAGCCAGTCGAATCCGACTCGAGGGTTGCGGTGCTCATCTCCGTTTCAAAGCCGAAGAGCCAGCGCTGTCCGAAGACGTTTCCGTGGTCATGTGGCCGGCATGACTAAACACCAAGGCGCATGGAACACTGTTCCCTTCCCACCGAAGTGGTACCTGTTTATCTACTTGCAGTTTCTTGCTTTCGAACTGCTAGGTTGGCAGGAGCTGGAACTAGAGACGGGAGCTCACTCCGTCATGCGGCACTCGGGTCTCAAACTGCTGAACTACCAACCTTCCACAGCCTGCAGTTCAGCGTCTTAACCACTTGAGCCACTGCAGCTCCTCTTCCCAAAAAAACCCGATTCGATTGAATTTGCACTGAGATTAAGAGCAAAGCGGCCATTCACTTCGAGGGGCACAGGATCAGGTCAGTCCCAGATGGGGGGAAAGGCACAAGTCAGCAGCATGCGTCTCCCGTCCGCAATCCCTTTCCGCGACTCTGATGGACGGATTCTTTCGAAGTGACCTTCTTATCCAAAGACTGGCTGCTCCTAACAATGCACTGCCCACCCTCTCCGGAGAGCTCTGCATAGACCCTGCATTGCAGTGACTGCACTGGGAACAATTGCCGTTGCAACCATTTCTGCGTTCTGCCCTGACCCTGTGACCCAAAGGTGGATGCCTCGCCAGCTAAGTTGTATGCACCGACTCCGACAGTGCTCAGTAACTGTGGCATAATTACAAACCACGGACAGCGCTTGGGTCACTGGAAACAGTGTTGTCTTCCTTTTCTCCAGGTCTGTGAAAAACAGGTTAGGTGGAAGGCTGTGCGTAGGCTGCGATTCCTCACAAGGGCAGAGGAAATGTCACTTATGCATAAGACTCTTGGTTTCCCTTTTTTTAAAAAAAAAAAGAGAAAGAAGAAAAAGTTTCTAGTCCTTATTCTCCTGTATCCACAGGAGACATCACTAGGAGAATAAACAAAAGCCAGTTTGGTGTAGTCGTTAAGTGCACGGACTCTAATCTGGGAGAACCGGGTTTGATTCCCCACTCCTCCACTTGCACCTGGCTGGATGACCTTGGGCAAGCCGTAGTTCTGACAAGAACTGTTCTTGAAAAAGAGCCGTTTCTGTCAAGAGCTCTTTCAGCCCCGCCTACCTCACAGGGTGTCTGTTGTGGGGATGGGGAGGGAAAGGAGTTTGTAAACCACTCTGAGACACCTTTGGGGAGTGAAGGGCGGGGGGGGTATAAATCCAATCTCTTCCTCTTCTTCTTCCCTTCTTATGATTGTGAAGACGTTTTTGGAAGTGAGTGAGCCATACCAGGGGAACATTCAGAAGCCAAATGCTGTATTTATTCTCCTAGTGCTGTCTCCTGTCGATACAGGAGAATATAAAAAGCAAAATATGCAAAAGTGGACAGATATAATCAATGTGCATCGTTTATACAGGCTGGAAAATGTTGTGGTCCATGACTTAGATTGGACTTCCCAACCCTGTTACTGGCCAGTCCCAGGAGATTTTTGAGGTGGTCCCCGAAGAAGATGGAGCTGCAGGTGGCCATGATGCTCTGGAAGAAGAAAAGAGGGGTTTCATACCTGCTTTTCTCTGCCCTAAGGAGTCTCAAAGCAGCTTTCAATCACATTCCCTTCCTCTCCCAAAAATAAGCACTATGTGCCAGTTTGGTGTAGTGGTTAAGTGCGCGGACTCTAATCTGGGAGAACTGGGTCTGATTCTCCACTCCTTCACTTGCACCTGGCTGGATGACCTTGGGAAAGCCATAGTTCTGGCACAGCTGTTCTTGAAAAAGAGCAGCTTCTGTCAGAGCTCTCTCAGCCCCACCTACCTCATACAGGGTGTCTGTTGTGGGGAGGGGGAGGGAAAGGAGTTCGTAAGCCGCTCTGAGACTCCCTTGGGTAGTGAAGGGCGGGGTATAAATCTTCTTCTTCTCTAGGTGAGACTGAAAGAGTTCTGAGAGAACAGTGACTGGCCCGAGGTCACCCAGCAGGCTTCATGTGGAGGAGTGGGGAATCAAATCCAGTTCCCCAGATTAGAGTCCGCCA
>NW_015159845.1:31942-34894 GCF_001447785.1 Gekko japonicus
CGGACTCTAATCTGGGAGAACTGGGTCTGATTCTCCACTCCTTCACTTGCACCTGGCTGGATGACCTTGGGAAAGCCATAGTTCTGGCACAGCTGTTCTTGAAAAAGAGCAGCTTCTGTCAGAGCTCTCTCAGCCCCACCTACCTCATACAGGGTGTCTGTTGTGGGGAGGGGGAGGGAAAGGAGTTCGTAAGCCGCTCTGAGACTCCCTTGGGTAGTGAAGGGCGGGGTATAAATCTTCTTCTTCTCTAGGTGAGACTGAAAGAGTTCTGAGAGAACAGTGACTGGCCCAAGGTCACCCAGCAGGCTTCATGTGGAGGAGTGGGGAATCAAATCCAGTTCCCCAGATTAGAGTCCGCCACTCTTAACCACTGCACAAGACTCTAGGCATTTCTCCTGATCTCTGTGGTAAAGACCATAGAGACTTGGAGAAACGCCTAGGGTGCCTCCATAACTGCCATGCTCCCCCCCCCCTATTTTCTTTCATGAAAACCCCTTGGCCAGTCCCACAGTAGAGGGAGGGTTTCCTCCCCTGTTCCATTTCCTGATGTGTATCCTCAACCCCACCCCGACCTGGATGGCCCAAGCTAGCCTGATCTCATCAGATCTCAGAAGCTAAGCAGCGTCGGCCCTGGTTAGTACTTGGGTGGGAGACCACCAAAGAAGGTGGTGTTCGCTGTGCAGAGGGAGGCAATGGCAAATCACCTGTGAGCATCTCTTGCCTTGAAAACCGTATGGCCTCGCCATACATTGGCTGTGACCAGAGAGCGCTAACCACATCCTCCAGCCCGGCTGCTATTTTACATTATTTATTACTTAAACATTTATACCCCCATCTTTCCTCATGGTTCAAGGAAGTGCCAAAAAGCAACTTGGGGAGGGGATATGTCTCTGAGAGCCAGTTTGGTATAGCGAGAGCCAGTTTGGTGTAGTGGTTAAGTGCACGGACCCTAATCTGGGAGAGCCGGGTTTGATTCCCCACTCTTCCACTCGCACCTGGCTGGATGACCTTGGGCAAACCATAGTTCTGTCAGAGGTGTTCTTGAAAAGAGCAGTTTCTCTCAGAGCTCTCTCAGCCCTACCTACCTCACAGGGTGTCTGTTGTGGGGAGGGGAAGGGAAAGGAGTTTGTAAGCCGCTCTGAGACTCCGAGTGAAGGGCGGGGTATAAATCCAATCTCTTCTTCTTCTTCTCTTCTTTTAAAACCCCTGCCTCACAATGCAAGTCTGACCCAAATCAGCCCCCTCCCCTTTAAGCCTTTAACCTTGAAACACAATGGGAAATTCTGACCAGGCATCTCCTGTATCTTGGTTACTTCAGTCCCTACACAGTCTCCAGAAACCTCACGGAACAGTTCTGAGAGGTACTGACTTGATGGCAGAGGCAGGATTTGAACCTGGGTCTCGCTGGTGTCCGTGCTGAGCCTCTTGGCTTGCCAGGCTCGGCTACCATTAGTGAGTCCTCTTCTTCTCAGGGGGCTCCCAATTAATGTTCCCTCTAAGCTGTGGAGTCTTGTGAGCAAAAATTCTACTTTGTGAGCTACTGGCATTAAAGTTGTGAGCGAGCCATTTGGCTACTGTATAAATTAGTTTGCTCTGGAGCCATCCTTCCTGAGCGAAGACAAAAATGTGTGAGCCAGAGGCTAAAAAATTGTGAGCTAGCTCACACTAACTCAGCTTAGAGGGAACACTGCTCCCAATTAAGCCCGTGAAGAATCCCTTGCCTTGATGCTGCCCCCCCCCCCCGTGATGAAACAGCGACAATTTTTCTCCTTTAATTCCCTTTTCAAAAGAGTGGGTTTTTAATCTTCCCTGGTAAAATATGAGAAGGGGATCATTTAAAAAAAATAGTTCCTTCTAGACCTTTATGGTTCAATGCAGACTCAGATCATTAGAGTGTGCTCTACGCACAGAGCTCCTTCCAGAGCGAGGGCCAATTCTCTTCCTCCCCTACCCAGCAGAGAGCATCCCTTTCTTCCCATGGCAAGACTACCCTACTTAATCACAACTTCGCTTATTAGGGAATTTAACAAGCTGTATTAAGCCTCATCGGCCCCTGCTTGCTTGCGGAATCGGAACCATCGCTCTCGTCTCCCTTATCACAGGACCTCATTTGTTTCTGTTATCCTACAAGGTAGTCACATGCCAGTGAAATTTTTAGATGGGCGTAATATATGACTGATGTCACCGAGAAGTAATTAGGTTTTTAAAGCCCTGATTGCGGGAGACTCCGGCAGCCGTTCCGGCTTTATGACGGCACTGCGCCGCTGCCGGCCGCTTTTATGACGGCTGTTGGTTTTGCAAGTATTTCATAGATCTGTCAATAGGAATAACGGAGATGACATTGGCTCGGCCCGTTAATCAGCTGGAAATACAGTCTTCCATTCTCCGTGGGCCGGTGGTGACGGATAGAACGCTTGCCGAGGCCGAGATGGATTGGGAGAAGACGATCAGGGAAGATTGACTGGGATTCTCAGATTTTGAATGTGGGGGGGGAGGGAATCAAGATTTCAAAATGGTGTTTTTCAAACCTGCAACACGACATCGGGAAGAGGGCAACAATTGATATGGGGCTGGAAGACCTCTCCTATGAGGAAAGACTGAAGAGGCTGGGACTTTTCATTTTAGAAAAGATACAATTAAAGGGGACACGATCAGGAGCATGATCAGGACCATGGCTCCGCCCCCTTTTTAAAGTCATAGCCCCACAACAATTTCTCCTGCAAATACTTTTTTTCAATCTTTTAAAACATTTTTTAAAGGTGTGCGCTCCTTTAAGCAGAG
This sequence comes from Gekko japonicus, assembly GCF_001447785.1. Taxonomy (NCBI): domain Eukaryota; kingdom Metazoa; phylum Chordata; class Lepidosauria; order Squamata; family Gekkonidae; genus Gekko; species Gekko japonicus. Next base: position 34,724 of record NW_015159845.1, read on the forward strand.
TGGGGTGCTGTAGTTGACTATACTTGGATGGGAGACCACCAAAGAAGGTGGTGTTTGCTGTGCAGAGGGAGGCAATGGCAAATCCCTGTGAGCATCTCTTGTCTTGAAAACCCTATGGTTTCGCCATACATTGGCTGTGACCAGAGAGCGCTTTCCACAACCACATCCTAC
>NW_015159845.1:35078-36130 GCF_001447785.1 Gekko japonicus
CTCCCCTGAGACCTTCAGCCAGACCGGGGGGGGGGATTTGTCCCACAAGCCCCAGAATCCTGGCTACGGGCCTGGGCATGATGGTGGTGGAAGATGCCATCAAGTCACACCAGACTTCTGGTGACCCTGTGGGTTTTCAAGACAAGGGACATTCAGAGGTGGTTTGCCACTGCTTGCCTCTGTGTCATGACCCTGGTATTCCTTGGAGGTCTCCCATCCAAATACTACCCAAGGCCAGCCCTTCTTAGCTTCTGAGATCTGATGTGATGAGGCTAGCCTGGGCTATCAAGATCAGGAGGGGTGGAGGGAGGGACATGACAGAGGTTTATAAAATTATGCATGGGTTGGAGAGACTGGACCAAGAGAACTTTTTCTTCCTCTCCCAAAATACTAGCACTCAAGGGCATCCAATGAAGCCGATGGGCAGTAGATTCAGGACAGACAAAAGGAAATGCTTCTTTACGCAGCGAGTGATTAAAATGTGAATTTTGCTCCTAGAGGATGTGGTGATGGCCACAGGCATAGACAGCTTTAAAAAAGGATTATACAGGTTCATGGAGGAGAGGTCTATCACTGGCTACTAACCATGGGAACTAAAGGGACCCTCTGTGTTCAGAGGCAGTCAACCTCTGAATCCCAGAGCCAGGAGGAAGGCCTCGGCCTCTACACCCTGTTGTTGGACCTGCAGAGGAACTGGTTGGCCCCTGTGTGAGACAGGATGTTTGTTCTTTGAGGAGGTGAACAAACATGTGGACAAGGGGGATCCAATAGATATTGTTTACCTTGACTTCCAGAAAGCTTTTGATAAAGTTCCTCATCAAAAGCTCCTAAGTAAGCTCAAAAATCATGGGATAAAAGGACAAGTCCTTCTGTGGATCAAAAACTGGCTAATTAATAGAAAATAGAGAGTGAGTATAAATGGGCAGTTCTCTGGGGGGGGGTAAGCAGTGGGGTATCACAGGGATCAGTACTTGGTCCACTGCTTTTTAACTTGTTCATTAATGATTTGGAGTTGGGAGTAAGCAGTGAAGTGGCTAAATTTGCGGATGATA
>NW_015159845.1:36537-39534 GCF_001447785.1 Gekko japonicus
GTTTATAAGATTATGCATGGGATAGAGCAGGTAGAGAAAGAAGTACTTTTCTCCCTCTCATAATACAAGAACTCATGGGCACTCAATGAAATTGCTGAGCAGTCAGGTTAGAACAGATAAAAGGAAGTACTTCTTCACCCAAAGAGTGATTAAAACATGGAATTCACTGCCACAGGAAGTGGTGGCGGCTACAAGCATGGACGGCTTCAAAAGGGAATTAGATAAGCATATGGAGCAGAGGTCCATCAGTGGCTATTAGCCACAAGGTATAGATAGGGGCTCTGGGGCAAGTGATACTCTGTCTTCTTGGTGCTTGGGGGGTCAACAGTGGGAGGGCTTCTAATGTCCTGGCCCCACTGGTGGACCTCCTGATGGCACCTGGTATTTTTGGCCACTGTGTGACACAGAGTGTTGGACTGGATGGGCTGCGGACTGCCCCCGTCCTGACATCGATACCAAGGCTATTCCTTTTTGTATTTATAAAACTGGGGTATGCTAAATGCGCAAGTAGCTTGCCAGTTATGAAAGGAGCCCACATATACAAGAGTTTCTCTTTCAAATATATGGGAATTGATCTTTCCGTCTCGCCCGTATGTATACTTCAAAGGGGAAATGTCATTTCTGCATGCACGCATGCAGAAATATCTGTTGTGCTACTTGTCCTTGGGAACTGCAGAGGTTGCTTCTTAAAGCAAACTTTGAATTGACAGACGGAGAATGCATCTGAATGTAAGTTAACAAAAGAATTTATTGCACTCTCGAAGTCTGTTCAGCACATTCATATCCCAGCCTGAGAAAACTAGTTCTGTTGGGTTTGATGCGGAAGCCAACTGGGCATAGCATAGTACTGACTGGCTGGCGGTTGTGAAGTCACAGCCCTCCTCCCTCCCTAGAGCGCCATTGCCAGGAAAGCACTTGGCTCCCCAGGGCTACTTGCTGGGTTGACCCCTTGCTTATTTTGTAGGCCAGCCATGCATTTAGGACCAAGCAAAGCAAAATTGGCCTTGAATCAAGTGAACTGAACAGACTGGTGCACTCGTCATTTTCTGGAGGTGAAGATTTCCTGCATCCATTGCTTTAATGAAAGGGATTTCAGACTCCTTTGTAATTTGTAGTGATTGGAGGGATTCCTTTGGGCTCCATTATTCTAAGAAGACACGCACTGGCATTTTTACCCTAAGTGCTGCATCTGCCTTTTATCTGCTGAGAGGCCCCAGAGAATTAAAAGACACTACAGAAGTGAGCTGTGGTGGCGCAAGTGGTTAAGACGCTGAACTGCAGGCTGTGGAAGGTCAGTAGTTCAGCAGTTCAAGACCCGGGTGCCGCATGATGGAGTGAGCTCCCATCTCTAGTTCCAGCTCCTGCCAACCTAGCAGTTCAAAAGCAAGAAATTGCAAGTAGATCAATAGGTACCACTTCAGTGGGAAGGTAACAGCATTCCATGCGCCTTGGTGTTTAGTCATGCCGGCCACATGACCACGGAAACATCTTCGGACAGCGCTGGCTCTTCGGCTTGGAAACGGAGATGAGCACCGCAACCCTAGAGTCGGATTCGACTGGCTTTCGAGCAAGGGAACCTTTACCTTTACTTTTACAGAAGTGAGAAAGAGGGATTGAGTGGGCTTAGACTATGGCCATACTGGCCAACTGGGGTGTGATCTCTTTTCCTCTTCTTTTTGACAAAGATTGTAGCTTGCATAGTCCTCTCTGTGCACTGGATTTGTTTGCGCATCCTACATTGGCTCTGTTTATTCTATGAATAGTTACAAGAATGGACACAGTGATAAGGCCAATGAAAAAAGGAAAAAGAACTGTGACAATTAGCGCTTGGTAATATATTCATAAATCATAATATACAATAACAGAAAATAAGTAATATCTATAGTGAATGTAGACGGTGGTCTCCGGAATGGTGTGCCGTTTCGACAATGATCTTCTTCTGAACAGGGGTGTGTACAAAAACTGTCTTTCAACAATTCATTTCTCTTGGTGACGTATTGGAAATATACTGTTGGCTTCCGGTCTAGCTAAGATGGAGGACTGAAGCGTTTCGCAATCGTGCGAAGCGAGCGACGGCCACTTTTGACAGTTTGGGCAATATACAGCCCAACGCATCACTCCCCAGCGAGGGGGGGGGACAAGCAGGCAGCAGCGCCCTAGAGGGAGTGTGAGGTTGGCGTAATCCAGCTTCGGAAGAAGCTGAATTGGGCTTTGACCTCCTCCCACGAAGAAGGCAAGTGCCAAGCAACTCTATAGTGGCCGATCGAGCCGGATTACCGGCATAAATTCTTCGTCAGCAGACTTCTTTGAAGAAGGACAACAACTGTGAGTTAAAAGAAACAATGCGAAACCCGTTTTGAACGTGCTAGATAACAAAAACGTGCCGCTTACCTGAACTGAGTTTGGAGTCAATTTGAATTAAGCGGTTGAGCGGAAAATGAATAGTAAATCCCAGAAATCCGATTCCGGAGAGAAAAAAGTTGATTGAAGCCTTTAAAAACTGTAAAAACGCTTATTGTTTAACATTCCTGTGGTGAAGATGGAGCCGTGTGCGCAACTGTAAAATCGAAACTCACGAACAATAGCGTGGGAAGAGCAGGCTGGTGTCACAAAGAAAGAGGTCCGTGTGAAACATCCAGGAAGTTGAATTCCTAGACGGGCATTAGCGAAAGGAAGACAGTGGAACTTTTAAAGGTGCCGGACCGGAAGTGAGTTGTATGCGGAAGGAAGGGCCTGCAAAGTATCAATTTGACCTACTCTACATGAAATTACCATAGAGAAGTTGCGCCCGACATTTTGAGGAGGACTTCAACTAAATTTGCTTTTTTAATATATTTCTAAGGGTCTTTGGAAAGCGTAAACAGAGAGGCATGGAGGACTAAATCTTATCATCTAGAAGAGTGCTTTATTTTGCGAATCTGTGAATTGGAAAGAAATCGCCAAGACGGAGACCAGGAGAGGCAAGAAAAGAGCCGACTCAGACCCAGAACTTAAACC
>NW_015159845.1:39553-66949 GCF_001447785.1 Gekko japonicus
GGGGGGGAACATATGGTTCCCCCCCAACGAGCTCAGCCACGCCCCCAACGTCAGCAACGTGGCTGCGTCACCTCTGGTGACGCAGCTTTGGGGGCGGGGTTCCCCCCGGGCCCCGATTCCGCCAGGGCGGAAATCGGGGCTCCGAAGCGGGGGAATCCCCGCCCCCCGGGCACATTTGGCAACCCTACTGTGCACTGGATTTGTTTGCGCATCCTATGTTGGCTCTGTTTATTCTATGTCAATTTGCTAGATTTGTGGAGGATAAGTCTATCAGTGACTGCTAGCCATAGTGGCTGAGGGGAACCTCCACATTCAGAGGCACTAATCCTCTGAATCCCAGAGCCAGGAAACAGCATCAGGGGAAGGCCTCGGCCTCTGTGCCTTGTTGTTGGACCTCCAGAGGAACTGGTTGGCCAGTGTGTGAGACAGGATGCTGGAACAGACGGACCCCTGGTCTGATCCAGCAGGGCTTCTCTGATGGTCCTATGTTTTCTGTTTTGCCGAGGGACTTGCCTCTAGTGCACATGCACAGGGAGAGTGAGGACACTGCACTGCCTGTCTCTCCTTGCGTGCACACTGAGAGGAGCAGTCGGATGCCATAGTAAGGTCCAAATCAAATAGTGTTTATTAGCCAAACAGCATCACATTCTCAGCAACAAATCAAAGCTAAAGGAGATCAACCATCAAACCGTACCCACAGCAGTGTTCCCTCTAAGCTAAGTTTGTGTGAGCTAGCTCACAGTTGTTCAGCCTCCGGCTCACACATTTTTGCCTTAGCTCAGGAAGGAGGGCTCCAGAGCAAACCAATTTATACAGGAGCCCAATCGCTCGCTCACAACTTTAATGCCAGTAGCTCACCAAGTAGGATTTTTGCTCACAGGACTCCACAGCTGAGAGGGAGCATTGACCAACAGTGTGAAAAGAAACATTAAAACATTAAACATGGTAAGGTCATGTCATTCATGGGTGGGAAGGATCCCACAGGTAGCTCCAGGGATCGCTGTCCCGGCAAACGCTCTCCCTTTCTTCTCATTCTTCACCTAGCCTGGTTCTTTCCCAGCCCAACCACACCAGTTGGTCCTCCATTGCCCCAGATATGTTTGCAGTACAGAAGCCCACTGCCCACCAATGAGATCACAACCAGTACCTCCTCTTTATGCCATGTGATTCCAATGGCAACTGGCTTCCTGTCATATGTTTGCAGCTGACTGGACCGCATGAAGACCACTGGTCTATCAAGCTTACTATTATCTACTCTGATTGGCAGTATCTCCTCACTGTCTTAGACGGGATCTTCTATTGTTTGCTATCAGGTAAAGGTTCTTTCCCAGTCCTGTTTGCAGCCAATACCACTGCTTGGGGAAGACGAATTTTAAGGCAGATGTGATGCTCTAGGAATCTCCCCTAATCTCTATGGTAAAGACTGTAGAGAGTAGAAAAAAATCCTAGAGTGCCATCATCAGTGCCATTTCCCCCCTGCTCCATACATCACTGAGGGAGGGGGATCGAAACCTACTTCTTCCACTCACATCTGTGGTCACAAAGTTTTTCTAGATTTCGGTGATGCTCCCTAAAAGGGGAGCGGTGGCGCAGTGGGTAAATCCCCTGCATAACTATAACATCTGAACTGCCAAGCTTTGTCAGTTCTAGCCCCGTGCTGGTGAGAGCAGCCAAGCCTTGTCCCTAGCTCATCGTCTACCCAGCGATTTGAAAGCTTCGGCAAGTAGATAAATCAGGGACCACCCGTAAGGGGGTGGACACACCACACCCCTTGGGAGGTGTTAGCTGCCAGTGTAACATCTGCGGCGCGGCAGAGATCAAAAGTGGAATAATCTGTTTCGCCATTCCCTGCAGTGGAGCAAATCAGCCAGGCGGTGGCAGTGTGGCAGTGTGACATCGAGAGCCCTGACATCATCAGCCAGCCGACAGAATACATGCCGTTGGGACATGACAGATACAGCCTGCAGATGGATCCTCCGACCAGCTACAATGTGTGTGTGATTAAATATTGTATGTTGTCTTCCCTATCCCCCACGAATATATTGTTAGTCTATTGTCTCTGAGTAACTGTAAATCACTCTGAGCCCGCATGAGTGGGAAAAAGCGATCAATAAATTGAAAGTATTATTATTATTATTTATTTTAAAAACTCTTCCAAACCTAGATTATTGTAGGACAAAAGCTATTAGTGCAGCATTGAAATGAATGTGTGGCCATCAATAGTTTTATATCACCTTAAATGAGGAATTTCTAGCCTGGGATGTATAACTTGTGATATAAATCAGCACAGGATGCTTGCATCATTCTCCTCTCTTGGGTCTCCCAGATTCTAGAACAGCCCTAACTACTACACAACACTGGCTCTACCATCTCAGCACTCTCCCATGCCATTGCCATGTCATTCTGCTGAATGTGTAGATTTGGCTTAAGTTTGAATCAGGTGCTGTGTTGTTTCAAGTTCGGGTGCTTACCACACCATCAGGAACACACGCGTTCTGTGTTGTTCTTTGATTCTGCGTGTTTCCCCAGACAATGGCATCCTTCCTTCCAATCAGATCCTGGCAAGAGTCTAGAGCTTCCAGCCAGTCACCTTTGCAGATAAACTGCAGAGAGGGAATGCACAGCGGAGGAACCTTGAATTGGCTGTGTACTGAAAAGTATGCTGTCTGCAATACATGTCTGCAGTACATGTGTCCAGAAAATGCCCCTGAAAATCAAGAACATGAAAACACAGCAGAGATTTGTAACCCAAACCAGTAACACACTAGTAAAAATGACGCAATCATAATAACCACCCCCTTGAAGCCTAGTTCTGAAACTGTAATGAAAATGTTCTTGTTGCACTCCCCTATTGCCTATCATAAGGACTAGAAGCTTGCTCTTGAAAAGAAAGGCTGAGAACCCAGGAAACTGAATGCTGCACCCCATTACACATTCCCCTGGAATCACCATGAGTCGGATGATCCAGATTAAATTTTCCAGCGGTAGACTGGCACTGATTTTCTATTCCTCGGCTCAATCATCAACCAAAAGGGAGACTCCAACCAAGAAATCAGGAGGAGACTGAGACTGGGAAAGGCAGCCATGAAGGAACTAGAAAAGATTCTTAAAGTGTAAGGAGGTGTCGTTGGCGACCAAGATCAAGATCATTTACATCATAGCATCCCCATTACTATATGTATGCATGTGAAAGTTGGACAATGAAGAAAGCCAACAGGAAGAAAGTGAAGGGTGGTGTTGGAGGAGGGTTTGACGAACACCGTGGACTGCCAACAAGACAAATCAGTGGGTTCTAGATCAAGTCAAGTCTGAACTCTCCCTAGAAGCTAAAATGACTCAACTGAAGCGATCGTACTTTGGTCACTTTATGAGAAGAGTCGATGGAAAAGCAATGATGCTTGGAGAAGTGGAAGGCCTCAGGAGAAGAGGAAGACCCAACGTGGGATGGGTTGACTCAGTCAAGCAAGGCTGTTAATTGTCAGCTATGCTGCCATTGCTGGTGGTGGGGGGTGAGGCGGCTGATGTATCATTTCTTGTTATGCTGGAATGTTAATGTTCATTCCTCCTCGCTGGCTCTCATCTCATAGCCTGAGTGTCTGACCTTGGTACCACTCTCTTGATGCTTCCCTGGGAATGTGAACCCGTTAGTTTAGACGTGCTGTAGCTAATTCCCTGATTGGCTCGACCCCGTTAGGGGACCAGTGTTCCCTCTAAGCTGAGTTAGTGTGAGCTAGCTCCATTTTTTAGCCTCTGGCTCACAGATTTCTATCCCAGCTCAGGAAGGGGGGCTCCAGAGCAAACTAATTTATGCAGCGGCCAAATGGCTCGCTCACAACTTTAATGCCAGTAGCTCACAAAGTAGAATTCTTGCTCACAAGACTCCACAGCATCGCAGGGGACCGCACCTATATCTATTTCCCTCCCGCCTTTAGGATTAGTTCTGACACTGAATGTCTGCGCAGATGACTTGCCTGTACTGTACTCAATAAACTTGAACCTTTCAAAGGAACGTTGTTGAGAACCAGGGGTCATTTCCTGCGGGAGCACACAAGAGCGGAGCTCCGGAAGTAAAGAGCCCAGGGGGCGGGCACATGCAACAAGCCCCGCCCCCTGCTCCCAGCAGCCCTCAGTCAGAGCAAGAAGCAGCCAGGTAAGTTGCAGAGCCTCCGCCCCCCCTGGTCCAAAACAGTCCAGTGGCACCCTTAAGACCAAGTTTTATTCAGGTACAAGCTCTCCCTCCTCTGTGAGGGCAGATCTGCATGTTCTCCCCCCCCCCCCCGATAGCTAGCAATCCAAAACAGTCCAGTGGAGCCTGAGCAGTGGGTGTTGCCTTCTGAAACACTTCCAGTGATGTCAGGGGCAGTGGCATATGCAAATGAGTTATACTAATGAGTTATACTAATGAGCTCCTGCATCTCTTTTTCTACGAAATGACCCCTGTTGAGAACTGATTGCTGCGAGACTCTGACATTAATGACAGAACATTTTGGACGTCATCCATTCATAGGGTCGCCAAAAGTGAGAAGCGGCTTGAAGGCACTTCATACAAACAAAGACTGGGAGTCTTCTGCTTCCCCCCACCCCACTGTAGCCCAGTGATCTGCACAACAATGGTGCTCCTGGGAAATAGGGGACCCTGAGGAATGACATGAGAAGCCTGTAGGGGAATCCCTGGAAATTGCCAGTTCAGTCCACGGCCAGCCGGACATCCACTGAGCCCTCCTTGTCAGTCCTAAGGCTCTCTGAAAAGGCTGTCGATGGAAGGAAAAGCAGTGAGGGAAACAACCCAACCCAGGTCTTTTCCAATGGTGCTAGAAATCCCCATCTGTCTGACATTTCCCCCCCCCCAACCCACTTTGCCAATCTTGACATCGTATAAAGAATCCCATTTCCTCTTTCAAGTCGAGTAACACTTTAAAATAATGGTGCGTTGATGCTGCATCACAAAGCAATTCCCTCAGACGTACACACAGCTTAAGGGTTATGAACACCGCGCGGGCCGGCCTGCCGCGATTGATGTTATCACTGTGATTTTGCATCTCATTTCGCCGCCTTCCCCCTGATCACTTTGCAGTTGGTAGTGATTCCGAAGGTGCGGAGGAAATTACCCTGTGAATCACATTCCCTAAATCAGTGTGGGGCCCCCCCCCTCCTTTTTGCCTGGCAATAAAGATTTCTTCCCCCCCCCACACACACCTTTTTGCCTGGCAATAAAGATTTCTTCCTAACACTTCCCGGTAGGCAGGTCTTTGATAAGACTGTATTACATGTCAAAGCCCGGATCCTTCATTTGAAGGGCTCGTGCCCTGCACATAGGCTTCTCAGAAGGGCATCTGATTGGCCATTGCAGGAAGCAGGCCACATGCTGTAGGGGTTAGCGTGTGGAATTAGGAGTGGGAAGACCAAGGTGCAAATCCCTGCTCAGCCATGAAGCTCACTGGGTGGCCTGAGGCCAGTCTGTTTCTTACCGCCTAGCCTACCTCACAGGGTTGTTGTGAGGATAAACTAGAGGAAGAGAAACGCCGTATATGCTGCCTTCACTGGATGACTTTAGGTCAGTTTGTTTCTCTCAGCCTAGCCTACCTCACACGGCTGTTGTAAGGAAGAAGAAGAGGAGGAGGAGGAGACTGGATTTATACCCCGCCCTTCACTACCCAAAGGAGTCTCTGAGCAGCTTACAATCTCCTTTCCCTTCCCCTCCCCAAAACTGACATCCTGTGAAGTAGGTGGGGCTGAGAGAGCACTTTCGAGAACTGCTCATGAGAGAACAGCTCTGTGAAAACTTGTGACTGACCCAAGGTCACACCAACAGCTGCATGTGGTGGAGTGGGGAATCAAACCCAGTTCTCCCATAACTTACTTATGTTTATTAGCTTCTGTGACCAAGGCCTTAAGCTCAATTATCATACATGAATATACAGCATTAGCCTCAAGATTCGAAATTTAAAATCAAAGTTTACAGTCAAAATAGTCACCTCTAAAAAAGCTAAAATGTTAAAACAGAAGTCACTGATAAAACTATAATTCATTTAAATATTCATTTACATCATATTAATTGAGTGTATACCAAATTCTGTTACAATGGGGACAAACCAGATTTCTGTCGCTTGACAGATAAAACTATCATTAAAAAATGTATAACAGAATAAGTGGTTTCAAGATTATTGTCTGCCAGCAAGTAGGGGACCACCCTTGACATGTTTGTGTTGGGGCAAACAGCGGCTGCGCTGCGAGGCAGCTCTAGTACGAAATCGCCCCTGGAGTGATCCAAATCGATCTAGGAATTGACCAGTGATGACAAAATAATAGAAGGTGGGCCAAGTGTTTCCACAGCTCCCGTCTCATAATTACATAAGCGATCCGAGTATCGAACTCTAGAAAAGTGACCTGTTAACTCAGCAGTGAGAAAAGAGAGTGCACAACACTATTCTCCCCTCTTCCATTTTATCCTCAGAACAACGCCCCTGGGAGGTATTTATTTGTTTGTTTGTTTGCATTTTTACCCCGCCCTCCCCGTGAACGGGCTCAGGGCGGCTTACACAGGGGCATAAGCCCATACATAAAACAATATAAAACAGTAAAAACGATTAAACCGATAAAGTGCTCCATACAGACAAGATTGTCTCTGATGATGGTAGCAATCATGTCCTTCGGTGGAATTGTCCTGTCGACAGTCCAAGCCAGTCCAGCAGCATCAGTGCCATGCAAATTTATGGCCGTTCTTCCGGGGACCACTCCCAACCCCGTTGTTTCAGTGGTGGTAGTAGTAGAAGTGGCGGCCCCTATATATGGCGTGCTTTTATACTATTCAAAAGTATGTTATCGTTACTGTTTTTCATGATGATACCTAGCATTTGTTTATGCACAGAGCCTTTTGATCTTATAGTGAGGATCCTTTCTTGTACTTATGGAGTCTCCTGACTTCCTTCCTTGGCACATGCACACTGGTGTGCTAAACAGCACACAGAAACATAGAAACATAGAGCCAGGGATCATGGAGTGTTTTTGTCATCTTTTGAGCATGGAACACAAGTCACTGGGGGTGTGGGAGGGAGGCAGTGTTCCCTCTAAGCTGAGTTAGTGTGAGCTAGCTCACAGTTTTTTAGCCTCCGGCTCACACATTTTTGTCTTCGCTCAGGAAGGATGGCTCCAGAGCAAAGTAATTTATGCAGTAGCCAAATCGCTCACTCACAACTTTCATGCCAGTAGCTCACAAAGTAGCATTTTTGCTCACAAGACCCCACAGCTTAGTGGGAACATTGACTGTGAGGCGGGTGGGGCTGAGAGAGCTCTTTCAAGAACTGCTCATGACAGAACAGCGCTGAAAGAACTTATGACTGATCCAAGGTCACACCAGCAGCTGCAGGTGGAGGAGTGGGGAGGGGAATCAAACCCGGTTCTCCCAGATGAGAGTCCGCACTCCTAACCACTGCACCAAAGGTCATCTAGTCCAAACCCTTACACAGGGGTCATTTCCTGCGGGAGCGCACAGGAGCGGAGCTCCAGCAGTAAAGAGTCCAGAGGGGCGGCACATGCAACAAGCCCCGCCCCCTACTCCCAGCAGCCCTCAGTCAGAGCAAGAAGCCGCCAGGTAAGTTGCAGAGGCCCCCCCCCAGTCCACAACAGTCCAGTGGCACCTGTAAGACCAAGTTTTATCCAGGCACAAGCTCTCCCGCCTTTGCAAGGACAGATCTGCACGTCCGTCCCCCCCCAGTAGCTAGCAATCCAAAGCAGTCCAGTGGCGCTTGAGCGGTGGGTGTTGCCTTCTGACACACTTCCGGTCATGTCAGGGGGTGCGGCATATGCAAATGTTATGCAAATGAGTTATGCTAATGAGCTCCTGCACCTCGTTTCCTATGAAATGACCCCTGCCCTTACACAATGCAGGAAAATCACAGCTACCTTTCCCCCTCCATTCCTCCAGTGACCCCTGTTCTATTCCCAGAGGAAGTCAATCTGGCTTGGTAGGAAATTTCTTCCTGACCCCAAAATGGCGATCGGCATTACCCTGGGCACATACGAAGGGGTCATGAGAGCTGAGCCCTAGCTCATCCCTTCCCGCCCTCGCTCCCATGATCTGCCTAGATTCCAGGAATCAGCATTGCTGTCAGATGGCCCCCTAGCCTCTGCTTACAAACCTCCGTAGCAGAAAACAGGAGGCCAGTGTCCATCGGCCACCTACCCATCCAACACACCTCAGCCATTTGGACCAGGATCATACTCATCCAGGGCTCTTTTTGTAGAAAAAGCCCAGCAGGAACTCATTAGCATAACAGGCCACACCCAACAGCAGAAACCCATTAGCATATTAGGCCACACCCCTGACAGCACAGCTCATTAGCACATTAGGCCACACCCATGTTACCAGAAGTGTGGTCATCCAGCCACACCCACCTTTTGCTTCTTATTCTGTTTACCTTGTTTGTTGTCAAAACCCAGGGCTTTTTTTGTAGCAGGAACTCCTTTGCATGTTAGGCCACACACCCCTAATGTAGCCAATCCGAATGAGTTTCTGCTCTTGGGTGTGGCCTGTTATGCTAATGAGTTCCTGCTGGGTGTGGCCAACTCAGGATCCCGCTGGAAATCCGTTCCTGTACGTTCCTGCCCCAAAATAGCCCTGCTCATCTCTCTCCTGCCCTTCCGTAACTTGGCTTCCTGATTGCCTTGGACTACATGCTGCGGGGTGTCGGAAGAAACACAAGGCTAGCCAATCAGGGTCTCTCCGCATACAAGCACAGTGTTCTCAACTGGGGGGGAGGGGGATTGTCTGCAATCTTTTATCCTTCAAAGCGAAAGGCAGAAAGGTATTGCCTGAAAGATACTCTCGTCAGCTTTGTAGCGAGATGTTTAAATGTGACTGACAACGCGCAGCACACGGGCTTCGATTCTTGTATAACTCCATTCCTTTTTTCGTGTGTGATTGATAACGTGCAGCACATGAGCTTCAGCGGATTCTAATCTGGGCACACGAGAGCCAGTTTTGTGTAGTGATGAGGAGCATGGACTCTAATCTGGGAGAACCGGGTTTGATTCCCCCACTCCTCCACATGCAGCTGCTGGTGTGACCTGGGGTCAGTCACAGTTCTCTCCAGGGCCGGCTCACTCACTAGGCAAACTAGGCGATCGCCTAAAGCGGGATGGCCTTAAGGGGCACCAAACTGCACCCGGCCCCGTACTCTGGGAGTTTCTTGATTATTTGTGTTTTTCATTCTTCCTAAAATGCATTTATTTTTGAAAATTGGTGGGCGCACGGGGGGGCATAAGGGATCCTCGCCTAGGGTGCAAAATAAGCTGGAGCCGCCCCTGGTTCTCTCAGAGCTGTTCTCTCAAGAGCAGTCCTCGAAAGAGCCTCTCTCAGCCCCGCCTACCTCATAGGGTGTCTGTTGTGGGGAGGGGAAGGGGAAGGAGACTGTAAGCCGCTCTGAGACTCCTTCAGGGGATGAAGGGCGAGGTATAAATCCAATCTCTTCTTCCTCTCTCTCTCCTTGTAGAACTCCATTCTTCTTTTGGCTTCCAAAGGAGTTTACGTTTTAATTTCAAAAGGAAGCTGCCCATAAAACATTATCGGTTTCATGGTTACCCCACGATGCACTTTCACAGCTGGTGCATCCATGTAAAGGAGAGGAGGCATTTAGACATCGGTACCCATCAGTAGATCTAACGATATATCTGTATAAATAAAATAATAAAAAATGGCTCAAAACTGTTAGGTACCCAAATTTCACAGACGAAGCGGGAGGGGGGGAGCGCCTTCCCGGAGAAGGCAACCGCATGGTCCAATCAATCCTGTCCTTTAAGCCAACTAGTTATTGTCTGCATCGCTCATAAAGCACATCTCTCCGGAAACCCCTTCCTGATGGAAGAAGCCATCAATCACCCGGCATTACTATTCATTTTCTGTGCGCGGAGAGAGCAAATGTCATTCCGAGCTTTACCGTTCGCTCAAACTGTATTAAAATACATAGTCTGGTGTTACATCTTTTCGGAGCCTCTCTGTTCATAAATTGTTGCCACTGATTGGGACATAAAACATATTTTATAACGCCATAAAGCCCCCAGAAGATACAAGATCACTCAGGTTTGCCTTTATGGCTCAATGTGCGAGGACTTCTCAAAGCCGGAGCCGTGTGTATTTCACGCGGGTAGCAGCAGGAGGAGGGTGGGTACCCGCGGAAGAAGGCACGGAGCGTTTCAATAAAACGTTATGACCGTATTCCTTGATGACTAAAGCGCCTCTGCGGTGCTGGAGTCTAAACCCTTAAATTGTCAGCTCTAAACTGATTAATCTTCCATATAAATCAGGCCTGTTTAGGGGTCGGGTGATCATATCCGTCGGTCAAAACAGGACGGGAAATATTCTCTTTGGATATTGCAGAATGTGGGTTTTAGAATGGCTTTTGGAGGGACTTTGGTTTGGTGTAGTGGTTGTGTGCGGACTCTAACCTGGGAGAACCAGGTTTGATTCCCCACTCCTCCACTTGCACCTGGCTGGAGGACCTTGGGAAAACCATAGTTCTGTCAGAGCTGTCCTTGAAAGAGCAGTTCTCTTAAAGCTCTCTCAGCCCCACATACCTCACATGGTGTCTGTTGTGGGGAGGGGAGGGGAAAGGAGTTTGTAAGCTGCTCTGAGACTTTGAGTGAAGGGCGGGGTATAAATCCAATCTCTTCTTCTTATTATTATTATTCTTTTGCCGTACGACTGGCACATGGGGTTCACTCCAGCAAGCTTTGGCTCAAGCTTTAAATATTTTGGCCCCGATCTAGCTCTGGTCAGGCTTTGCTGACTAGTCCAAGAGGAAGATGCATGTCCCCACCCCCACCATGAGGAACTGTCAGCTTCAAAGGAAACTGGACGGCATCCCAATGAGTCAAGAGCATCTTTGCTGCATTCAGGCGTCAGAGCGCAAACCGCTTTGCAAAATCAAAGAAGTGCATGACAAGTGTCCCAGTGAGATAGGATCCTGGGAGGCCCCAGATCCGAGGCTCCCAGCATTTTCTAAAGAGGAATCGCAGCTATGTGGAGAGCCAGTTTGGTGTAGTGGTTAGGAGCGTGGACTCTAATCTGGGAGAACCGGGTTTGATTCCCCACTCCTCCACATGCAGCTGCTGGCTAAGGGACTGTTCCCAGGTGCACTCAAGGAAGCGATGGTCCGCCCTCTCTTTTAAAAGTCATCCTTGGATTTGGCTGAATTGGCTAACTATCGGCCCAGTTTCCAATTGAGAGGGTGGTGGCGATACAGTTGCAGGGCTTTATGGATGACACTTCCATGTTAGATCCCTTCCAGTCCGGCTTTCGCCCAGAACATGGGACAGAGAATGGCACTGGTCACCCTCACAGATGACCTCTGGAGGCATCTGGATCGGGGTGGGATGGCAGGGCTGTTGTTGTTAGACCTGTCGGTGGCGTTCAACAAAGTCGATCATCAGCTACTGATCCACTGCCTCACTGACACGGGCTTGCCTTGCAAGGTTGGAGACAAAGAGTGGTTCTCGGGGATCAGCTGTCCTTAAGGCACCCACTGATTTGCGGAGGGCCCCAAGGGGCGGTGCTGTTTGACACCTCACTCCTCCACATGAAGCCAGCGGGGTGACCTTGGGTCAGTCACAATTCTCTCAGAGCTCTCACGAGCAGTTCTCTCAGAGCTCTCTCAGCTCCACCTACCTCACAGGGTGTCTGTTGTGGGGAGGGGAAGGGAAGGAGATCATAAGCCACTCTGAGACTCCATATGAAGGGTGGGGTATAAATCCAATCTTCTCTTCCTCTTCTTCAATTTGGTGGTTAAGTGCACAGACTCTAATCTGGGAGAACCGGGTTTGATTCCCCACTCCTCCACTTGCACCTGCTGGATGACCTTGGGCAAGCCATAGTTCTGGCACAGCTGTTCTTGAAAAAGAGCAGTTTCTGTCAGAGCTCTCTCAGCCCCACCTACCTCACAGGGTGTCTGTTGTGGGGAGGGGAAGGGAAAGGAGTTTGTAAGCTGCTCTGAGGCACCTTTGGGCAGTGAAGGGCGGGGTATAAATCCAATCTCTTCCTCCTCTTCCTCTTCCTCTTCCCCTTCCTCTTCTTCTTCGTTTCAACATGGAACTCCCAGCACACATCTGTTTAGCAAGACCCAAGGAGGACATGAGGCAGACCTGTAAACAATGTTACATGTAGTTAGGCCCTTGAGTCACTTTCGAAATGGTTAAGCCAGATTCTCAGGTTCAGGCCGTGTTTTCCTTCCCTGGTTTAAAGTCCGGCTGCCCACCATCCTGTTTTCCCTTGGCTTTCACTGTGCTGTTGCCACCGGCTATAATGACTTCAATTTGCATTCAAGTAAGGACTGCAGAGGCTTTTTAGCAGACATTCCACTTTCATTTAGCTTTAACGATTAGACAATTAGAATAATAGGTAACTGGAAGCAAGCAACTTGTGCTTTATTTAGCATGGTGATTCCAAAAAGCAATGACTTTTTAATCCTTTATTCCCAACAGCCTCTGTTTGAAAGGGATGGGGGGGGAGACCTGGGAAACCGTGCAAGATTTCAGGTTCCTGTTTCAAAAACGACAGTGTCATGTTTAAGCAGTAAAACATGGTGCTTTAGAAAGGAAAAGCCCGCAGGCTTAAGAACACTGGGGATCCCCTGTCCTTCATGTTCTGTACCAAATTCTTGTCCTGATTCATAATCATTTCCTCCTGTGGTACAAAATTCATTGAAATTCGCTGCCGGAAGATGTAGTGATGGCCGCGGTAATAAACAGCTTTAAAAGGGGATTAGACAGATTCGTGGAGGATAAGTCTATCCAGGGCTACTAGCCACGGTGATTAAAGGGAACCTCTATATTCAGAGGCAGTCAACTTCTGCATCCCAGACCTAGGAGGCAACATCAGAGGAAGGGCTCGGCCTTGATGCGCTAAGTATGTATGCTGTTTTACAGGTGTTGTTTTATTGTTTTACTGTTGTAAGCCGCCCTGAGCCGCTTCGGCGGGAGGGCGGGATAGAAATCAAATAAATAATAATAATAAATAAATAAATAAATAAGAAGAACATAAGAGATGCCAATGTTGGATCAGGCCAAAGGCCCATCCAGTCCAACACTCTGTATCACACAGTGGCCAGAAATACCAGGTGCCATCAGGAGGTCCACCAGTGGGGACAGAGAACGATTAAAATGGGGAATTGGCTGCCAGAGGGTGTCGTGAGGGCCACAGGAATGAACAGCTTCAAAAGGGGATTAGAGAGATGTCATGGAGGAGGGGTCTATCAGCGGCTACTTGCCATGGTGACTGAGGGGAACCTCCATATTCAGAGGCAGCCAATCTCTGAATTCCAGAGCAGGGAGGCAGCATCAGAGGAAGGCCTCGGCCTCTATGCCCTATTGCTGGCTGTTCAGAGAAACTGGTTGGCCACTGTGTAAGACAGGATGTTGGACTATTGGTCTGATCCAGCAGGGCCCTTCTGATGTTCTGATGGCACCTCCTGATGGCACTTGAGTTTTGGCCTCTGTGTGACACAGAGTGTTGGACTGGATGGGCCATTGCCCTGATCCAACATGGCTTCTCTTATGCCCTGGTGTTCTTAATCTCCCTTCCTCCATTTCTATACACACAACAGCCCTGTGAAGTAAGTTTGGCCGAGACTGGCCCAAAGTCACTCAAATGAGTCACTCAGTTGAGAAGCTGAACCCAGGCTTCCCGAGTCCTACAAATCCACTTCCCCATCCCTCAGTGTGGGGTGGGGGTAAGAGACAACAATCTAAGAGACCTGAGTTCTTATCTCCGTGCTGCGATGGAAACTTGCTGGATGATCTTGGGCCACTCATGCACTTGTAGCCTAACCTCCCTCACAGGGTTGCTGTGAGTGGGGTGGGGGTAAGAGACAACAATCTAAGAGACCTGAGTTCTTATCTCCATGCTGCGATGGAAACTCGCTGGATGATCTTGGGCCACTCATGCACTCGTAGCCTAACCTACCTCACAGGGTTGCTGTGAGGATAAGATGGAAGAGAGGAGAACAGTGTAAGCTGCTTCTGGTCCCTGCTGAGGGGGAAGGTGGGGTTTAAATGAAGTGACAAAATAACATTTAAAAATAAAGTGAATAGTAACAGCATGAGACCAACAATTGGACCTAGTCATGAGACTGAGACTGGTGGCAGCTACAAGCATGGACAGCTTCAAGAGAGAATTAGATAAGCATATGGAGCAGAGGTCCATCAGTGGCTATTACCCACAAAGTATAGGTAGGAACTCTCGTGAAGAGACAAAATAACATTTAAAAATAAAGTGAATAGTAACAGCATGAGACCGACAATTGGACATGAGACTGACACTGGTGGTGGCTACAAGCATGGACAGCTTCAAGAGAGAATTAGATAAGCATATGGAGCAGAAGTCCATCAGTGGCTATTAGCCACAAGGCCTGATCCAACATTGGCTTATCTTATGTTTTTATGTTCTTATGTTCTTGGATATGCTATACATGACCTTTGAAATGAGACTGTGAAACAAGACATATTTCATATGAACATCAGAAGAGCCCTGCTGGATCAGGCCAATGGTCCATCTAGTCCAGCATCCTGTCTCACAGAGAGGCCAACCAGTTCCTCTGGAGGGCCAACAGTTCTTATGTTCTTAGATGTGCTATACATGACCTTTGAAATGAGTCTGTGAAACAAGACATATTTCATAAGAACATCAGAAGAGCCCTGCTGGATCAGACCAGTTGTCCATCTAGTCCAGCGTCCTGTCTCACACAATGGCCAACCCGTTCCCCTGGACAGCCAACAACAGGGCACAGAGGCCAAGGCTTTCATAAGAACATCAGGAGAGCCCTGCTGGATCAGGCCTATGGCCCATCTAGTCCAACATCCCATCTCACACAGCGGCCAGCCAGTTCCTCTGGAGGGCCAACAACAGGGCATAGAGGCCGAGGTCTTCCCCTAATGTTGCCTCCTGGCTCTGCGATTCAGAAGATTACTGTGTCTGAACGTGGAGGCTCCCCTTAGCCACCATGGCTAGGAGCCCTTGATAAACCTATCCCCCATGAATTTCATCTCCAACTTGTGGATTTCATAAACCTGGCACTGGGGAAACTGACATGTAGTGGAATTTTGCACTGTCCTTCCGGCCACTCAGTGTAATATAGAAGTCAGACTGCTGAATGGAAAACCAGGAGACCTGGGTTCAGATTACACAGAAGCCCATTTCACAGGGTGCGAGTGCCAACGGAGAAAGCTTTTGAATGAGTCGCAGGATGGTGAACCAGTGGTAATGATCCTACTGCCTAAAGAAATTGTTGAGGAGGCCCAAACTGGAGCACAGTTCCCCCCCCCCAGCTTCTCAGTTTCACCATTCCCCAGAGAGAAGTGATTGGATGAAATTGACAAGGCTACAGTTGAAACTGACCAGACATCAGTATTCAAGGCAGGGGCTGTTATTCATATCCTATCTGTGTTTATTTGGGTTCCATGGCACATTTTGCTGATAAGTAGGCACCGTGCCTGGACAACGTGTCTCATTTAGCATGTGGCTCTCCTGTGCCATTCACAATGTGACAAACATCTTGGTGCTTTTTTGGTTTCTTTGGGTGGGTGGAGGGAAACCTCGGCTTAATTTCTGCCTATTAAATAGTCTATAAAGGCCTCATCAAAGAGAAGTGCAGTTTATACCTCCAGTTTGCTGACATGCAATAATCTAGCGTATCAGGGGGACTGTTAAAGGTCAGCATCACACTATGCTTCTATTATTAGTTAGACAAAATTCTCTCTCCCTCCCGCTCTCATTTTCAAGAGAAGAGGTCCTAGAAGCCATTGCTTTCTGCCAGGTTCTTTCTCAACATAATTGTTAGCAGGGGTCATTTCCTGCAGGAGCGCACAGGAGCGGAGCTCCGGCAGTAAAGAGCCCAGGGGGTGGGCACATGCAACAAGCCCCTCTCCCTGCTCCCAGCAGCCCTCAGTCAGAGCAAGAAGCAACCAGGTAAGTTGCAGAGCCCGCCCCGGCCCCCCGGTCCAAAACAGTCCAGTGGCACCTTTAAGATCAAGTCTTATTCAGGTACAAGCTCTCCCTCCTCTGCAAGGACAGATCTGCATGTCCCCCCCCCCAATAGCTAGCAACCCGAAACAGTCCAGTGGAGCCCGAGCGGTGGGTGTTGCCTTCTGACACACTTCCGGTGATGTCAGGGGGCATGACGTATGCAAACAAGTTATGCTAATGAGTTATGCTAATGAGCTCCTACTCTTTTTCTACAAAATGACCCCTGATTGTTACCCCTTGGAAACCTTCTCCTGCTTTCAGTAAAATGTGCCATAAACCAAATGTGCAGGCAGGCAGGCAGGCAGGCAGGCAGGCAGGCAGGAAGGAAGGAAGGAAGGAAGGAAGACCATGGAATCATTTCCAGGACAGAGCTAGAGAGTGGAAATAAAATGTTGCATACTTTTTCAAGGGATGGGTTTACAAAAATTTCAAAATGTGAGTATGTTGATCCCTGCCTTCTACAGAACAAAGTCTGAGTCCAGTGGCACCTTTAGGACCAACAAAGTTTTATTCAAGGTATAAGCTTTCATGTGCAAGCACACTACTACAGTCAGACAAGCACAAAACATGGAAGCACCCTGCAAATTCCATTCTGTAGAGGATTTCCCCCCTGTAAACAGATGAAGCCCAATGCAGCCCTCTGCTGTATCTCCACCCTATCCTATGGGGATTTTCTGCCACCAGCAGGATTGGGGGGGTTGGAACAATGTGCCAGACTGACTTCTTCATCTTTTCTTTCCATTTCAGCATCTTGGGATCAATCAAGAACTGTGGAAAGTGAGGGCGGGACTCCTTCCCCGTCATGCAACTAGGATAGGGTAATAGGTGCAATCTAGCCGGCCACATGACCACAGAAATGTCTTTGGACAGCGCTGAATCTTCGGCTTGGATACAGAGATGAGCACCGCATCCCTACAGTCAGGGCAATTTTGGGGCAGGAACACACAAGAACAGAGTTCCGGCTGGCTCCTGAGTTGGCCACGCCCATCAGGAGCTCATTAGCATAACAGGCCACACCCAACAGCAGAAATGCATTAGAATTGGCTACACTAGGGGTGTGTGGCCTAACATGCAAAGGAGTTCCTGCTACAAAAAAAGCCCTGGGTTTGGACAACAAACAAGGTAAACAGAATAAGAAGCAAAAAGTGGGTGTGGCTGGATGACCACACTTCTGGTAACATGGGGGTGTGGCCTAATAAGCTAACGAGCTGTGCTATCAGGGGTGTGGCCTAATATGCTAATGAGTTTCGGCTGTTGGGTATGGCCTATTATGCTAATGAGTTCCTGCTGGGCTTTTTCAACCAAAAAAGCCCTGCCTACAGTCAGATTCAACTGGCTTTCGAGCAAAGGGAAACCTTTACCTTTACCTTTACCTTAGCCCTGGCTAGCCCGATCTCGTCAGATCTTAGAAGCTAAGCAGGGTTGGCCCTGGCTAGTATTTGGACACGTAGAGGTCTCTTTTCTAAACTGAAAAGTCCCAGACACTTCAGCCTTTCCTCAAAGGGAAGGTGCTCCCCCCGCCGATCATCTTGGTTGCCCTCTTCTGAATTTTTCCCAGCTCTGCGATTTCTTTTTTGCAAAATGGTGACCAGGACCAATGCTCCCTCTGTGGAGTCTTGTGAGCAAAAATTCTACTTTGGGAGCGACTGGCATTAAAGTTGTGAGCGAGCCATTTGGATACTGCATGAATGAGTTTCCTCTCGAGCCGTCCTTCCTGAGCTAAGGCAAAAATGTGTGAGCCGGAGGCTAAAGAACTGTGGGCTGGCTCACATTAACTCAGCTTAGAGGGAACACTGGCCAGGACTGAGGCCTCACCATGGATCGATACAGGGGCATTATAATATCAGATGCTTTATTTTCAATCCCTTTCCTAATAATCCCTAACACATAGGATGAAAATTTCTGGCCACTGTGTGACACAGAGTGTTGGACTGGATGGGCCTTTGGCCTGATCCAACATTGGCGTTTCTTATGTTCTTATGTTCTTCAACAGGCCTATGGCATTCTTGAGCAGGGCTACTGTGGCTGTTCACAGCTAGATGAGAAACAAGGTTGCCAGGTCCCTTCTGGGCACCGGAGAGGGATGGGGGGTAGAGTCTGCAGATCCAGGTTGGGAAACCCCTGGAGATTTGGGAATGGACCCTGGGGAGGACAGGGACCTCGGTGGGGTACAATACCCTACAGTCTACCCTCCAAAGCAGCCATTTTCTCCAGGGAAACTGATCTCTGTAGCCTGGAAATTAGCTATAGCCAGAGCTCTTTTTGTAGCAGGAACTCCTTTGCATGTTAGGCCACACACCCCTAGTGTAGCCAATTCTAATGCATTTCTGCTGTTGGGTGTGGCCTGTTATGCTAATGAGCTCCTGATGGGCGTGGTGCAAATGAGTTCCTGCTACAAAAAGAGCCCTGCGAGGCTATAGATCCCCAGGTCCTGCCTGGAGGCTGGCATCCCTAGCTGAGAAATGACCGTTGAAAGGATTCCTTCAAGTCTTCCAAATTCTGCCCAATCAGAATTTCCTGGACATGACCTTTCCAGGCAACGTGCCCATCCACCTCTTGGACCTCCAAGAGCTTTCCTTTAGGAGATCACCCAATTCTGTCCTTTGAAGGCAGCTGCAGTGCCATCGCTTGGCCTGAAGATGGCACTCAAGAATGTCCGTCCGCGAGAACTGCAACCCCAGAATCTCAGTACGCGAATGGGTGAGGTTGCCGGAGAGCCATAAACTGAAAGTTCATGTTGTTCATAAAAAATTCAAGCCTCTGTACCTTCGACTAGCGGATCAGGGAATACCGGAGAGAGAGCAGTAGAGGTCACTGTGGACTTTGCAGAAAACCAGACCCCAAATGAATTAGGAGGGAAGGCAGGCCCTGACCAGGGTCTCTGTTTTCCCCCGAATTAATTATTTTTATTATTTTGAAATGGGAAACAAAACTATTATCAATACAAGGAAGATAAATCAGCTTTTGACAACTCCCCTTCTGCCTGTTACCGAAATAAAAAACTCTTTCCCAGAAAACAATCTCTGAATCTTCAAGTATTTCCAACAGTACGAGTGTCATATTTTAAAAGAGAAGCCAGTGTGATTATAGTGGTTAAGAGTGTCAGACTAGAAGGAGGAGGAGGAGGATTTATACCCCGCTCTTCACTACCCAAAGGAGCCTTGAAGCGGCTTACAATCACCTTCTCTTCCTCTCCCCACAACAGACACCCTGTGAGGTAGGTGGGGCTGAGAGAGCTCTGAGAGAACTGTGACTGGCCCAAGGTCACCCAGCTGGCTGCATGTGGAGGAGTGGGGAGTCAAACCCAGCTCTCAAGATTAGAGCCCTGCCACTCTTAACCACTACACCAAACTCGCACTCAGAATTGGTATTGAACTCCCCCCCCCATCTGTTATTTCCACCTGGAATCATGTTTTACTCTCGTGACAGCTGACTTGCCCCAAATTTCTCTCCAGTGGCAAACCTGAAGTGGCCTACATAACTCGACCCACCTCTATTTTCATCCTCACAACAACCCTGTGAGGTGGGTTAGACTGAGTATGTATCCACCCAGAGAGCTTCGAATGGCAGGGTGGGTATTCGAATCTGGGTCACACAGATCCTGGTGCCACCTTCTAACCGCCACACAACACTGGCTCTCCCAGTCTCATACAAGAAAAAACAGCAGAAATGTTGGGGGAGAACGCCAGGGAAAGGGTTCCGTTGCCTTCTCACACTCACCCATGCGATGCTTTAAGTCATTTGCTCCAGGACCTTGGTGGTAGACCTCCACATAGATCTTCTCACCTCACATCCAGTAAGGTCCTAAAAGGTCTTCATCTAGGGTTGCCAGTCCTGGGTTGGGAAATACCTGGAGATTTGGGGGGTGGAGCCTAAGGAGGGTGGGGTTTGTGGAGGGGAGGAGGGGCTTCAGTAAGGGTAGAATGTCATAGGATTCCGCTTCCAAGGCAGCCATTTTCTCCGGGTGAATTGACTTCTATTGCCTGGAGACCAGCTGTAATCCCAGGAGATCTCCAGCCACCACCTAGAAGATGGCAACCCTATACTCAGCATATCCTTATATATTCAGGGCTTTTTTTGTAGAAAAAGCCCAGCAGGAACTCATTAGCATAATAGGCCACACCCAACAGCAGAAACGCATTAGTATATTAGGCCACACCCTGACAACACAGCTCATTAGCATATTAGGCCACACCCCCATGCCTTCCCTTGGCTTGCCCAGGCAAGCCAGCCCTTGGACAGGCCGAGGGAGGCATTTAAATGTCTCCCCAATCCTTCCAGGGGCCCCCCGGCCCACCTGCCTCAGTCGCCCGGGGGGGTTTGCTCTCCAGGCCTTCCTTCTGTAGCCATGCACGCAGAGGTTTTGGCTGTAGTGGGCGTGGCCAACTCTGAAGCCAGCCGGAACTCCGTTCCTGTGCGTTCCTGCCCAAAAATAGCCCTGATCTCTTGATTTCATGGAACAGAAAGTTAAAACGCAGTGAGGAACTATTCTATAGTGGACATGCTCTGATGCTGGGAGCGCATGCAGATTTCTCAAAGAGCTGTAGACTTTGTCATGCAGTCAGAAGGAGGAAGAGGAGGAAGAGGAGAATGAAGAGGAAGAAGAGGAGAAAAAAGAAGGAAGAAGAGGAGGAGGAGGAGATAGGATTTATATCCCACCCTTCAGTACCCAAAGGAGTCTCAGAGCGGTTTATAATCTCCTTTCCTTTCCTGTCCCCACGACAGACACCCTGTGAGGTAGGTGGCGCTGAGAGAGCTCTCTCGAGGACTGACCTTGAGAGAACAGCTCTGAAAAAAATTATGACTGACTGACCCAAGGTCACACCAGCAGCTGCATGTAGAGGAGTGGGGAATCGAACCCGGTTCTCCCAGATTAGAGTCTGCGCTCCTAACCAACAACACCAAACAAGCTCGATGGGAATAACCTGGACCCTATTGTCGATGGAGCTAGGGCTGGGAAAGACAGAGGCACTCACTTCCTCTTTTTCCAGCAGCTGAAGTCCCAAGAATCTGTCTTTCCCAGTGCCTGTCTCTGCACTCTCTCAGGCCCAATACCCCAGCTCTGGCCTAGGTTTGCCTTGAGCAGAGGTCCCCAACCTTTTTGAGCCTGCGGGCACCTTTAGAATTCTGACACAGCATGGTAGGCACAGCCACAAAATTATTGCCACGGGGCAGAGCCAGTCACAAAATGGCTGCTGCAGGAGGTGGAGCCAGACACAAAATGGCTGCGGTAGGAGGCGGGGCCAGTTACAAAATGGCTGCCACAGCTTACCTTCAGTCACACAGTTCAGATCCTTGTACTGCAGTGGCAGTCACGGCCAAAGCAAGATTTCTAAAAATCTGCACAGCCAATCAAATCTGCAATGGCCGATCAGAAGGCTTGATGGGCAGAAGCCCTACCTGGCCCCACCAACCTTCCGAAAAACACTTGGCAGCAGTGTTCCCTCTAAGCTGAATTAGTGTGAGCTAGCTCACCGTTTTTTAGCCTCTGGCTCACACATTTTTGTCTTAACTCAGGAAGGGATGGCTCCAGAGCAAAGTAATTTATGCAGTATCCAAATTGCTTGATCACTAGGCTTGCCAAGTCCCCCCAGGGGGCTGGGAAAACCCTGCCCCAGAGGCCCGTTCCCTGCCACCGCTGGATCGGGCCTTGGGGGGAGCTCCACCAGGGGCGGGGCCATGACCATCTGAGGGAAAATGGTTTTCCCTCAGATGGTCATGGCCCCGCCCCCAGCATGCCCTGCGTGATCGCGTCACTTCCATGTGATGTGGATGCGGTGCGCGCGCGCTCCGGGAGCGACCTGGGAGTCCCCTGCTCCAGATCGAGGTAATACTTGGCAACCCTACTGATCACAGCTTTAGTGCCACTAGCTCACAAAGTATAATATTTGCCCACAAGACGCCACAGCTTAGAGGGAGCACTGCTTGACAGGTGCCAGAAAAGTGGCGGTGGGTGTTATGGTGCCCGTGGGAGCCACGTTGGGGACGCCATCCTAGTGAATCCAAATGTGCTCTCTTGGGCTTGCCTTCTCACTTGCCTCTAGTGGAAAAGTGCACATAATTACTGAAGAAGAATGTCTGGAAACTTTCCGAAAGATGTGTCGTGCCTGAGGCCATGTCCATCCACGTTTTTCTCCCCTGTTTATAGTAACTTTATAGCTATTCTATCGTAACCCTCTTCTTGGTAATGATTGATAACCCTCGGTAATGATGTCAGCATGTGAGTACCTCATTCAGGCTTGTTAGCAGAGAGTTTACCAAGTAGTTACATCCCTGAAGAGGGTGAATGGCCCACAGGACAAATGGAGTCTGGCCTAATTTGATTTTCCCCCCCTCCCACTTTGCACATTAAGGCGGCCAGAACTGCCAACAGTGTTCAATGGCCCAGTTAATGGGTTACTGGCGTGATGTGCTTGCCCTTTCCCTGGGGCTGCATCTCACACCACGCCAGGAATGCACGACGTGGAAAAATCACACCAAAGAGTCCGTGTCCGCTGCCACAGCCCCATTCCAATCGGTGGCACATACCTCAGGACTTACCTCACACTGAGCGGAGTCGATCAGTGAGTTACATGAAGAAAGAGGGAGGAATAGAGTTGGAGGCTGTTTTTGTAGCATGCCTTTTGAACATGGACAGCCAGTTAGGTGTAGTGGTTAGGAGCACGGACTCTTTGGTGAGAACTGGGTTTGATGCCCCACTCCTCCATGTGCAGCTGCTGGTGTGACCTTGGGTCAGTCACAGTTCTCTGAGAGCTGTTCTTAAGAGCTCCCTCAGCCCCACCTACCTCACCTGTTGTGGGGAGAGGACAGGAAAGGAGATTGTAGGCCATGGGATACGTGGTTTGTGTGAACACAGGTTTGATCTCCAGGACCACCTATTAAAAGAAACTCAGTCGGCAGGTATTAGGGAAGACCTTTCTCGACCAGCATCCCTGGACCACTATTGCCAGCTATAGTCAACTGCAAAAAAAAACAACAACCCAAGATGGACCAAGACTTTGACTCTGTATAAGGCAGCTTCACGTGTCTGACGGTTTAAGTATAAGAAAGGCTTAAACATGTAGCGCTTCTCAAAGGAGAAGAGAGGCAGCTGGCATTGTTCGATGAAACCATGACTCATATTTGCTATTGGACGACAACTCCCAGGATATAGTTGGGAGGCCCTTGATGCTGGAGGTGAAGCAGGTTCTCAGTGCCAGGAAGAGAGTTCTCCTGGAGGCCCTCTATAAATGTAATCCACCTTGAGTGTGATGATAGAAGCCGCACAGGATGGATCTAACAAAAAAAAGCATGGATGTTTTTAATCCGGAAAGCCCCTGTGGCTGCCCCGTTCAGGCTGACGGATACATTAGAGAGAGAGAGAGATGGAGAGTGTAAATAGGAGGCATTCGTTACAGCCACCCAAATAATCAAACAAAAAATTGCAATCCACTGAAATTAATACAAAGTTTAAGACCACATTTTAAATGGTCCTTCACTCAGCACATCGTTACAATATGGAACCATTTGCCACAAGCCATGCACTGACATAAGAACATAAGGGAAGCCAACGTTGGGTCAGGCCAGTGGCCCATCCAGCCCAACGATCTGTCACACAGTGGCCAAAAACACCAGGTGCCATCAGGAGGTCCAGCAGTGGGGCCAGGACATTAGAAGCCCTCCCACTGTTGCCCTCCCCCAGGCACCAAGAACACAGAGCATCACTTGCCCCAGACTGAAAGTTCCTATCTATACCTTGTGGCTAAGAGCCACTGATGGACCTCTACTCCATATAAGAACATAAGAGAAGCCAATGTCAGATCAGGCCAATGCCCATCCAGCCCAACACTCTGTGTCACACAGTGGCCAAAAATATCAGGTGCCCTCAGGAGGTCCAGCAGTGGGGCCAGGACACTAGAAGCCCTCCCACTGTTGCCCCCCCCAAGCACCAAGAACACAGAGCATCACTTGGCCCAGACTGAGAGTCCCTATCTATACCTTGTGGCTAATAGCCACTGATGGACCTCTGCTCCATATGTTTATCTAATTCCACCTTGAAGCCGTCCATGCTTGTAGCCGCCACCACCTCCTGCGGCAGTGAATTCCATTTGTTAATCACTCTTTGGGTGAAGAAGTACTTCCTTTGGCCTGCTAGTATAATTTTTTTTAAAGATTAGGAAAGCACATGAGATATAGACTTAAGTGGCAACTGGTAACGATAACCAACATCACATCAATCAGATGCTGACATGGTGAGGGGCGGAAGGGTAGTCTGTGTAATAAGAGAGGAGGCCACTAGGTGGCGATGGAGGGAAGGGTGGTACCATCTTTGTGTACAGATGCGATATGGCAGGGGGCCTCTGCCTTTTTGAGCCTGTGGGCACCTTTGGGATTCTGACACAGCATGGTGGGCACAGCCTCAAAATGGCTGCTTCAGGAGGTGGAGTGAGTCACAGAATGGCTGCCACAGCTTACTTTCAATCGTACAGGGAATATCTTTGTGCTGAGGTAGGCAGCTGCTGCCAGAGTCAACTTTTTTAAATATCTGTACAACCAATCGAATCTCCAGTGGCCAATCAGAAGCCTTGGTGGGCAAAAGTTCCACCTGGCCCCACCCATTTTCTAAAAGCACTTGGCGGTTGCCAGGGAAGGTATCAGTGGGCACAATTGCGCCCATGGGCACCACGTTGGGGACCCCAGATATACGTGATGGATGATGTTCTTTTACTGGATACTGCAGACCATTCTGTGAGAACAACAAAAGCAGTCTTGCCCATCCTCGATACCTTCAGCACCCCCTACTGGCACCATCTGGCAACTACACGGGCCACATCTTTCCCCCATAAGTCAGACCGAATAGATGAATTCTTGTCTGCTGCTGGTGTATTCAGTGACAGAGAGTCAGGGAAACAATTTAAAAATCTGAAACAGCAGCTCGTCTTCTCTCTGCACCTTAACAATGACAAAGAGCTGAGTGACGGCGAGACGTGATTTCTCACCTACCCCTTTAAAAAAAATTGCAAGACTATTTAAGAGCACAGTTCGCCCCTCCACCAGATCAGAAGTCAAGTTTCCCTTCCCATGCATCTGTAAAATGTCAGAAGCACAACCAGCTTAAATCGGGCTTTATTAATTATAGAGATACCTGGAGCCGGCAGTTGGCTTGGACTTCAAGGTTTACAGAGACACTTACCTTTTAATTCACCCGCGGCTTAACTTTTAGTGCCGGGGAATTCCTAGGATCAGTGCCAGGTTTCATGGGGGAGGGGTGCTAATTGTCAGAAAAATTTCAGCAAGTCATTGGTTTAGACAAGAAGGGTCTTGGTGGAGGCCCTTCTCTGGAACATATTTTGGCTTGAAATGATGGAGAAGTGAGGGGGGGTGCCACTCCATTGGAATGTCCACTAATTCTGGGCTCCACACCCACTGGAAGATGTACTTTGCGTGCTTACTGGGTTTAGCTCTACTCCAAATGCTGAGCAGTCTTATACGGCTTATGAAATGGCCGGCTTGTGGGGTCAGGAAGGCTCTAGGTCAAACTATGCAAAAAGGAATTATTCAAGAGGGCAGTCCTGCCAACCTAGCAGTTCGAAAGCAAGAAATTGCAAGTAGATAAAAAGGTACCACTTCAGTGGGAAGGTAACAGCGTTCCGTGCACCTTGGTGTTTAGTCATGCTGGCCACATGACCACGGAAACGTCTTCGGACAGCACTGGCTCTTCAGCTTTGAAACGGAGAGGAGCACCGCAACCCTAGAGTCGGATTCGACTGGCTTTTGAGCAAGGGAACCTTTACCTTTTTAAACAGGACTGTAGTGTAGTGAAATGGTTCAGGAAGTTGCATTGGAGGAGGAGGAGGACGAGGAGGAAAAGAAGAAGAAGAAGAAGAAGAAGAAGAAGAAGAAGAAGAAGAAGAAGAAGAAGAAGAAGAAGAAGAAGAAGAAGAAGAAGCAGCAGCAGCAGCAGCAGCAGCAGCAGCTTATGGTCTCCTTCCCTTCCCCACAACAGACACCCTGTGGGGTAGGTGGGGCTGAGAGAGCTCTCTCGAGAACTGTCCTTAAGAGAACAGCTCTGAGAGAACTTATGATTGACCCAGGGTCACACCAGCAGCTGCATGTGGAGGAGTGGGGAATCAAACCCAGTTCTCCCGGATTCTAACCACTACACCAAACTAGCACAAAGAGGTGCCACTGGACTCAGACTTTGTTCTGCAGCTTCTGACCAACACAGCTACCCCCACCTGAACCTACCAAGTAGATTTGGACTTGTGGGTCACCATACCTGAAAAGGTTGGGTACCACTGATTAAGCCACCTTGGTTCCCTATCGGGGGAGAAAGGTTCTATATAAATCAATTAACTACTGAACGAACGAACAAATCAAGAAATGAAATGATAGTTTAGCCAGAGAAATCAGTGTAACAGTCCCCCCCCCACACACACACTCTGGCTTCTCCCTCGTCCAAAAACCTCCCCTTCCTAACATGCCAGGACCCTTTATCCAGACTGAGAGTCCAGCCCTAAACGATATTTCACGAGTCTCCTTCCACCTCACCACCACCACCATCATCATCATTCTTGGCCTTTAGAGATTCCCCCCCATCTTCCTTTTGTTTACACTGCGGGATGAGGAGTCGTTTAGCGGGCAGGGCTCTCGAAGGAGAGGTCAGCAGACGCAGTTCAAGCAGGAGGAGGAAGCCACTTCCCAGCTCGGCTTTGATCTGCGGAGGATTTATTCTGCCCAGAGATGGACGTGAGGAACAGCAATATCCACCAGATGCCCATTCCCCTGGAGCCTCTTTCAGAAGGCCTGGCCCTCCCTCCCCCCTCCGTGGCTGCAATTTACCCTGTCCTCGGCCAGTTTATGACTCACGGGACCGTGAGTCAGCCTTCCCGGTGACTGGCGGTACCACGCAGGGCCCCGGCTGACTTATTTGCCGTTGCTGAGGCCAGCTTTCTCCTCCCGCCATGTTTCACCGCAATACAGGAGAGGTTGACAACGGGCCAGAGTTTAATCGGGAGTTTCTCAAAACACCCTTTTTTCCCGCTCCGTTTAATTGGGAGTTTCTCAAAACACCCTTTTTTTCCGCTCCTGGACTCGCCTGCCCTACAGTCCAAAGTCTGGCTGTCGCTGCTACAGATGGATTTGTGTGTCGATCGGGCTTTGAATCGTTTCTGGTGGGTTTTCAAAAAGAAAGCATAGGAAACTCCCCGAAGCTATTAAATTATTTTTTTACTATTCACTTTATTGATATCCCACCTTTCTCCCCAATGGGGACCCAAAGCAGCTTACAAAGAGCCAGTGTGGTGTAGTGGTTAAGTGCGCGGACTCTGATCTGGGAGAACTGGGTTTGATTCCCCACTCCTCCACTTGCACCTGCTGGCGTGACCTTGGGTCAGTCACAAGTT
>NW_015159845.1:67009-80592 GCF_001447785.1 Gekko japonicus
AGAGGTCAGCAGACGCAGTTCAAGCAGGAGGAGGAAGCCACTTCCCAGCTCGGCTTTGATCTGCGGAGGATTTATTCTGCCCAGAGATGGACGTGAGGAACAGCAATATCCACCAGATGCCCATTCCCCTGGAGCCTCTTTCAGAAGGCCTGGCCCTCCCTCCCCCCTCCGTGGCTGCAATTTACCCTGTCCTCGGCCAGTTTATGACTCACGGGACTGTGAGTCAGCCTTCCCGGTGACTGGCAGTACCACGCAGGGCCCCGGCTGACTTATTTGCCGTTGCTGAGGCCAGCTTTCTCCTCCCGCCATGTTTCACCGCAATACAGGAGAGGTTGACAACGGGCCAGAGTTTAATCGGGAGTTTCTCAAAACACCCTTTTTTTCCGCTCCTGGACTCGCCTGCCCTACAGTCCAAAGTCTGGCTGTCGTGGCTACAGATGGATTTGTGTGTCGATCGGGCTTTGAATCGTTTCTGGTGGGTTTTCAAAAAGAAAGCATAGGAAACTCCCTGAAGCTATTAAATTATTATTTTTTATTATTCACTTTATTGATATCCCACCTTTCTCCCCAATGGAGACCCAAAGCAGCTTACAAAGAGCCAGTGTGGTGTAGTGGTTAAGTGCGCCGACTCTGATCTGGGAGAACTGGGTTTGATTCCCCACTCCTCCACTTGCACCTGCTGGCGTGACCTTGGGTCAGTCACAAGTTACTTCAGAGCTGTTCTCTCTCAGCCCCACCTTCCTCACAGGGTGTCTGTTGTGGGGAGGGGAAGGGGAAGGGATTGTAAGCTGCTCTGAAATTGAAGGGTGGGGTATAAATCCAATCTCTTCTTCTTCTTTTCTTCTTCTCCTCCTCCTCCTCCTCCTCCACCACCTTCTTCTTCTACATCGTTACATCAGTACATCATTCTACTCTACTCTCTTAATCTCTTCCCCAGGTGCTAAGACTGCACAGGTGCTCCCTGCTTGGTTATAAGGTATTTGTTAGGGTTTCTTCCCTGCCACTGTGTTATTGCTCTGGTACTGTGCTGAAAGAATATCTCCTCAAGGGGTCAGTCTCATTGTTATGGCGACTGAGGGGAACCTCTGAATCCCAGAGACAGGATGCTGGACTAGATGGACCACTGGTCTGATCCAGCAGGGCTCTTCTTACGTTCTCATGAAGGCCTCGGCCTCTATTGTTACCTCAAATGCTATATCTAGTGGCAGCTATTGAATACATTACACATTACATCATTCTACTCTCCTCTCTTAATCTCTTCCCCAGGTGCTAAAACTGCACAGGTGCTCCCTGGTTGGTTATAAGGTATTTGTTAGGGTGTATAGGGCTCTTACGTTCTGTGCTTGGCCTCTATGCTGTGATGTTGGCCCTCCAGAGGAACTGGTTGGCCACTTTGTGGCATAGGATGCTGGACTAGATGGACCACTGGTCTGATCCAGCAGGGCTCTTACGTTCTGTGCTTGGCCTCTATGCCCTGTTGTTGGCCACCCAGAGGAACTGGTTGGCCACTTTGTGGCATAGGATGCTGGACTAGATGGACTATTGATCTGATCCAGCAGGGCTGTTCTTATATGTTCTCAGGAGGTCCTGAGTGGCAGCCACAGGGTACTTTCCAGGGAACCCTTGGTCTGAGGGAGTTTCCCAGCAAGGAGAGGCACTATTTCCCCCTTTCTACCATAACAATAGGGAGGGGACATGGCTCAGTGTTAGAGCATCTCCTTGGCATGCAGAAGGTCCCAGGTTCAATCCCTGGAAATTCCAGTTAAAAGGGCCATGCTTTGTGAAAGGCCTTTGCCTGAGACCTTGGAGAGCAGCTGCCAGTCTGAGTAGACCAGACTGACCTTGATGGACCAAGGATCGGATCCAGTATAAAGCAGCTTCATGTGTTCACTTAGCATTTATATCATGCCTTAAAAGTTAGAGCGCTTCACTGACGTGGGCTGCAATCCTAAACACCACTTATTAGGGAGTAAATTCCATTGAATTCAGTGGGACTTCCTTCTGCGTATATATGGGGGAGACATATGGGTGGGCGAGGTGTTAGCCGACAAATGGAATGTCCAGCGCATAAGACCGAAAAGCCTAGAAAGAACTCTCCGGCATCAAGGAAGCCTGTAATGGGCCATCCGGCCAGGCGGTGGCAGTGCTGCGCTGTAACTTGAAGCAGTCCAGAGAAAGCTGACGAAATCAAGCCACAGCGAGGATGGTCTGATCCAGCAGGGCTCTTATGTTCTGTGCTTGACCTCTATGCTGTGTCTGACCTTACAGCTGAACAAAACTCCCCATCGGCTGCGAATGTGTGTGATTTAAAGATTATATGTTGTCCTCCCTTACCCCTTGAATCATTGTTAGTCCCGTGTGTAATGGAGTAACTGTAAATCGCTCAGAGCCAGCAAGCTCTGCAGGATTGAGCGATTAATAAATTGAAAGATTTATTTATTTATTTATATGTTTAAGATTGCATTGATCATCCTAATAATCCTCATAGCGCCCCCTTAGGTTAGGCTGCCTGGTATGATTATGTCCATAATGCATATGGAGAAGGGAGGTGCTCAGGCTGAAAAACAACAGACGTTTACGCTATCGGATGAGTTTGTGACTCAAATGAGACTTTTGCCACTGACACGGTGTCATTGCAGCATACGGACAGTGCAATCCTACACAGAGTTGCATCTTTCCAAGTCCATTTAAGTCAATGAAGTTAGAAGGGTGTAATCCTGCTCAGGACCACCCAGAAAGTCTCTGATTTAGGACTGGTTCAGACCAGGGTCATTAACTACTGAAGGCAAAATTCCTGGAGATTTGCAGGTAGACCCTGGAGAGGGCAGGGTTTGGGGAGGGGAGGGGCCTCAGTGGGATAGAATGCCATAGAGTCCACTTTCCAAAGCTGCCATTTTCTCTAGGGGAACTGATCTGTGTTGTCTGGATACCAGTTGCAATCTGGGGAGAACTCTGGGCCCCACCTGGAGTTTGGCAATCCTAATGAAGAACATAAGAACATAGGAGAAGCCATGTTGGATCAGGCCAATGGCCCATCCAGTCCAACACTCTGTGTCCCACAGTGGCCAGAACCCAGGGGCCATCAGCAGGTCCACCAGCGGGGCTAGAACTCCAGAAGCCCTCCCACTGTTGCCCCCCGCCAAGCACCTAGAAGACAGAGCATCACTGGCCCAGATCCTTCTGTACCTTCTGGCTAATAGCCACTGGTGGACCCTTGCTCCATATGTTTGTCCAATCCCCTCTTAAAGCTGTTGCATTAAAAGCAGATTATATTAAAAACGAGATGGATGTGGCCTATAGATCATAAAGAAGAAAAATCTGCCAGGGGAGATAGTGGTCAGATTCTCAAAAAGGCATGTGAGGGATCAAATCCTGAAAGCAACATCAGGGTCCCTAAAAATCGAGGGCAAGGAAATAAGGGTTTTGAAAGATATTCCATTTGAAATTAGGAAGAAGAGAAAGAAATTCAAAGACTTGGCAAGGTTTTTGCAAACAAACAACATACCCTACAGATGGTTGATACCCGAGGGCATCCTTTTTAAGATAAACGACAAGAAAGAAAGAAGTGACACTGCTATTAAAACTCGGGAGTTTCTGATGCAGCCACTTGGTTCTACAGGAGAGGACGACAAAGAAGACGACGACAGTGACAAAGGAAGCGACAATGACTCTGATGCTACAACTTCTGAAGAAGATTCTGATTCGCAACGTGGGGCAGTCGCCCCCAAACGAGACTATCAATTGAGGAATAGAAAGGGAGGAAATTAGATGCTTGACTCTGAAGTTAGCCTTAAGTGGATTATTATTAGCGGTTCTTTTGTGGTATTTCTTGAACAGCTATTTTTACTGGTTTTGATAACATAAGCATACATATATTGATCACACTCAATGTAACTAATAATCTCTCTAATAATTTAGCAAAATTTTATATGCTTTGTAATGGCCACCACCTCTTGAGTTTTTAGAGGTTTTTCTTGCCTTTCACCTGTAGTTTGTAGATACCCTCCCTTATTTCTTTGTAGTTTATAGAAAATGCAATAAAAAATATCCCTTCGGGGGTTGTAAAAAAAAAAAAGCTGTTGCGACTGATACGGGACTTCCAGAATTACATACAATTTGTGGCTCAGCCTCCCTGCTTCTGAAACAATATGTAGAAGGGTTTGCAGATGAGATTCTTTATGGCCCAGCCACCCAATCTGCATGGCGCAGAGCTCTGCAGAGCTGTTGCTGGAAAACAGCCAGCTGACATGGAGTTCTGGACTGTGTGCACTGAGAGGCTTGCAAGGTTGTTTCTGGTGGATCCTGTGCTGACTCGTTTTTGATGCCGGCTCAAATGTCCAGTAGTCTACAGACTGCATTCAGCCATGTGGCACTCAGCACAGGATGGCAGCAAGCGCAGGACCTTCTCTGGCACGACCTCCAGGGGCAGGGCTGGGAAAGGGCAACATCCCAGGAGAAAAATTTAAAAAGAAAAATAAGGCCTTGTCTGTTTACAGGATGTTCCGACCATGGAGATCCTGGTGATTCCTAGAGCAACCTGAGAGTGGGAAGGGTCGCTCTAGGAATTACAAACAAGATCTGTGGTCAGAACTTCCTGTAAGTAGATGAAGCCTTGTTTTCCTTTTTAATCTCCCTACCCAGGATGATTATTGTTGGGTGATAGTGAGATATTGAAAAAAATGGTATTTAGCAGAGATAAGATAATCCAGCAGAGCCATAGTAAAATAATTCAGACTGAGAGTCCATGTGTGATTAAGATATAAAGTTTTTACTGAATTCTAGCATGGGGAAGGGTAACTGGGATGAAAATAACAACAGAGCATAATCGGCTACGTCCTTACTCTACAAAGACAAAACTAGAAGAGAGAGATTATGGCTGCTCTTCTTCTTCTTCAGAACACCAAAACAAAGACGGGAAGAGAAGCCATAAAATGCTAATACACCTCGACACTTTAGTCCCAATCAAATTCCTAGATCAGGGAGAAAATTCCCGGGCATTCTACAGCTAAAGAACATTGGTTAGATGAGAAACATGTGACTTCCTGTGTGTAACATAAACAGACATTTAACCCCAGATATACTGAGTGTTTTCAACTTGTGATACCCCAAAATTATGCCCCCCCCCTCAATTTGGCTCCATTTTCCTCTAGGGGATGCCAGCCTCCAGGTGGGACCTGGGGACCCCCCGGAATGACAGCTCATCTCCAGACGAGAGAGATCAGTTCCCCTGGAGAAAATGGATGCTTTGGAGGGTGGACTCTTCGGCATTGTACCCCACTGAGGTCCCTGCCCTCCCCAGGCTCCATCCCCAAATCTCCAGGAGTTTCCAACCCAGATCTGGCAACCTTACCCGGGTGGGCAGGGGGGACCTGGCAACCCTAGTTTCCTCCTGCCAATCAGGTGAGCATCACCTGAATATTTGTTGTCCGTGGAGGAGGGGACTGTGCCCTATATTTCCCTGTTTTGCAAAGTACACCAGAAATGGAAAATGAGCAGCAAGAGTTTCGGCAAGCTGCTCCTTTTTGGGAACACCAGAACTCTGTCCCGGGGAAAGAAATTTCCCTTTGTAGAGCCCTAGATCCCTGGGGGCATCCTTCAGGCTGCTTATGAAAGCCCTGTCCTTTCAATACAAAGGTATGGGGCCTGGCTGGGGTGAAAGGAGGGCACGCCGTGTACCTGCCACAAGGGCCTCCATTGTTCGTTGTCCGGTATGTTCCGAGACTGACCTCTGGCATGGAAAAGTGCCTTAGCCCGAATGAGACCTGGCTCAAACAAAGCCTTCGCGAAAGTCAACAGTCTTGTTGCAGAATACACAGAGCCCCGCATGTCAGTGGGAACTGCCAAGGTTTCTAGCCCTGCGATTTCCCGTGATTTGCCATGGATGCAGGGTTGCCAGCTCCAGCTTGAGAAATACCTGGAGATTTGGGGGGTGGAGCCTGAGGACGGCGGGGTTTGGGGAAGGGAGGAGTTCAGCGGGCTTGACCATGTATTTCGAATGTATTTTCTGGTTGTCCTTTCAACATTAAAGTTAGCTTGTCCATTTCCGCTGTTTCCAAAATTTTGTTAAAAAATTCTTCTCTCGAAGGTGCTTCTGTTCTTCTCCAAAATTTAGCATAGAGTATTCTGGCATAGAGTATTCTGCGGTGGCTCAAGTGGTTAAGCCGCTGAGCTGCAGGCTGTGGAAGGTCAGTAGTTCAGCAGTTCGAGACCCGCGTGTGCTGCATGACGGAGTGAGCTCCTGTCTCAAGTTCCAGCTCCTGCCGACCTAGCAGTTCGAAAGCAAGAAATTGCAAGTAGATAAATAGGGACCACTTTGGTGGGAAGGTAACAGCGTTCCATGCGCCTTGGTGTCTAGTCATGCCGGCCACATGACCACGGAAACGTCTTCGGACAGCACTGGCTCTTCGGCTTTGAAACGGAGATGAGCACCGCAACCCTAGAGTCGGACTCGACTGGCTTTCGAGCAAGGGAACCTTTACCTTTTACCTTTATTCTGGCCGTTGTAGTCAAATACAATATAAGATAGGAGTCTTTTTTTTTTGTACAGTCTTCAGGTAAGATATCCAAAAAGAATATTTATGGAAGTAAAATCCAGTTGGAAAGTGCATTGAAAGTGGATTCTTTAGTGTGTGTGACCGCAGCCATAGTGTTCCCTCTATACCTTGTGGCTAAAAGCCTGTACCTTGTGGCTGTTAGCCAGAGATGGACCTCAGGCTTGGGTCCTGTCTGCAAGGGCTTCCACCTTCACTTTTATGGGAAGCTTGGTTTCAGAGGGTAGCCGTGTTCGTCTTCAGTAGAACAGTGACATTCAACTCCAAGAGCACCTTTCAGGCCAGCAAGATTTGGAAGGTAGAAGCTTTTGAGAGTCAAAGCTCCCTTCGTTAGATATGGGTCCAAAAATATTATGTGTCTCTAAGGGGCTACAGTACTTGAATCTAGTGAGAAGCTGGGTGTGTCACAGACAGGCATTTATGCTGATATAGGTGCCGGTTGGAATCGGTGTACTTACGGGCGATCACACGGCGAACATCTGCCTTCCGTCCCTAACTGTTGCAAACAGCCTTTAAACCATTGTATTCTGCTACTAGGTCCCCAAGTGGTGGTATCCTGAGTGCACCGGTTCCAGCCGCATTATCCCCGTCTGATCGCCCTCCGCCGGTGTAGAGCCACTTCCATTCGGAAGCCCCAGGCTTCCGCTTTTCGACCGCCATTTTTTAATTTTATTTTTTACCGTGGGCGATGTGCGCTTGGGCGAAGCTTCGCCCCGGTGTTAGTAAAATGAATTTAAAAACAGTGCCTACTTGTCACCTTTAGACGAGTCCAGGACCTCACAGAGGCCAGTTTCGTTATAAAAGTTTAAAAGGAAGTGTTCATTTAAAGTTTATAAGGAAGTGTTCATTTAAAGTTTAAAAGGAAGATGGGAAGATCTTAATTTTACCCTGCAAGAGTCTAATAAGTATGATTGTTTTGACTCTTATTTGTTACAAAGTCTCCTTACATCAATACTATCTTTAATGTTTCCTTAGATTAATGACCATACAGATGACCCTCAGTTTCATAAGTTGCATAACACACATCACAATATTAACCTTGCCATTCAAAAGACAATTACAAAATTGAACTCACAACCATATTGAACTATAGCAGCAGTCCCACACAACAATATACAGTCCAAATTTAAAGTTTAAAAGGAAGATGGGAAGATCTTAATTTTACCCTGCAAGAGTCGGATTGGTCAGACATCTGGGCATCTCCGGCGAATAGATCCTCTGTTTATAACATTTGTCTTCAATTTTTCAAATTGACCTCTTGTTGGTACCTTACCCTGCATCAGCTGCACAAAATCAAGTCAGTAAGCGATAGTTGCTGGAAGCAGTGCGGCCAGATTGGGACATACCATCACTGTTGGTGGGGCTGTCAGAAAATTCAAGGCTTTTGGAGAGAGGTGGTTACTCAGATAAATAAGATCACCAGACAGTCGCTACCATGTGCTCCGGAAGTGGTACTGCTAAATGTGTGGAATGATAGGATGATAGGGGGCAGTAAAGAGCTTGTATCAACGTTACTAGCAGCAGCGCGGTTGACAATTGCAGCGGCTTGGAAATCTTCTTCCCCTCCCACAATATCGGCATGGCAAGAGAAAATATGAGTTGGTTTGGACTGGTTGGTTTGGACTGTATATTGTCATGTGGAACTCTACGTGCTAAAGCCTCAGTGCTCTCTTGAAGCGCAGGAGGAAACAGAAGTGAGCAACAGCAGGCCTTGTAACTGAGAGGCAGTGTGAGGGCTCTCAACTGACCAGGTCTGATACCAGTGCCAAGAACCTGGCCATCTGCCCGTAAACTGGTCAACAGAGCAGTGGACCTTGCCGGGCCTGTTTCCTGAGACCCCAGAAGTGACCTTCAGGTCTTTCATCCCACACTCCCGATCTGTTGTGCGTATGAAGCTTCTCCTCCATAGAAGTGAATGGGGCAGCCTATGTGAACAGGAACTCTGTGCATGCATCAAAACAAGCATGGAGCTCGGGCCCAGGGCACCGTTCATAAAGATAAGCCCTTGGGAGGGGGAAGGAAATGGTTCAGCCGTGGAGGGCAGTGTATATTTGACTGAAAGTAAAAACCAACACGGAAAGTATCCCACGGAAGGACGGCAAATACTTCGAACCAGGTTTCCCTTCCCCGTCTGTTCCTTCTGCACATGTCCCCTGGTTTTACCTTGCACTTGAAATCATTGTTCCCACCCAACTGCTTTTCTCTTTCCTTATCTCCTTCTGAAATGTTAAACTCCTTGAGTCAACGGAACCCTAATGTTTCAGCTTGTTGTTTCAAGGGAGTTATCAGCCCCACCAGAGCCGTTAAGGAGACATTATTTGCAAACGTTTGTTTTAAATATTTGGAAGACAAGGCAGCTTGGGAGAGTGTGAATGGAATTTTTTAATGTAGTTTCATTGGGGGGGAGAGAAAGAGAAAGACAGAGGAGCGAGACTGGGCATGATGCAGCCGGATTTTCTTTTAAACAAGAGGTTTTCTTTTAAATTATCTATTTAGTCTGGAATTGAAAATCCAGATGATGCTATTGGCGGCTGTTGCATTCCTGTGTTTCCCCCTCTGTCTTTCTGAGTTTTATCAAACCTGATTTGTGGTGATTTTCTTAAACATGAAATTAAACTGCAGCGTTTGGTTGTATTTTCCAATGTTTTACTTCCAGCTTAATTACTTTTTGTTTCCTCTAGCAGAAAAGAAAAAGAAATTCATGAGCTAATAGCTGATATTCAGTTTTTGTTGGGGAGAAAAAGCCTCTTTCCTTTTCAATTTTATTTTTTATATAGGGTTATTACAAAATTATGATAAAACCTATAATTTTTTTTAAAAAATGGACAATAGCTTGGCATGAAAAGTGAAAAGCAGTAGCTAATTTCTCCTCCCCCCCCAAAAAAAAAAGAACTAATAATTGATGCCATTGTCTGCTACAGGAGAATACAGGAAGTAATTAATAAAGCTGGAAACAGAAGAAACAAAGGGGAAGTTATTGAGAACAAAGAGACCTTTGCTGAATGGGACTTCCTTCCAAGTAAACACAAAATATGTTCTGGCTTATGGAGATGGACATTAAAAGATTGCTGTGAGGCATACAGTGCCATATTCAGCAGCATGTAGAGACCAAGTTTCAATTTTACTTCTAGCTGATTGTAGCAGAGCAATCCTGCAGCCATGAAAACATTCCTTACATGAAC
The DNA here is from genome assembly GCF_001447785.1 of Gekko japonicus. Lineage (NCBI taxonomy): Eukaryota > Metazoa > Chordata > Lepidosauria > Squamata > Gekkonidae > Gekko > Gekko japonicus. The sequence goes on from NW_015159845.1 coordinate 76,743, forward strand.
AGTCCCCCAGCCTGTTTAAAACAGCAGCTGTACAAGAGCATGGATCTGCTTTGGTACAGCACCCAGTGATTTCAAATTGAATTTGCATAGGAAAAGTTCCAGATACCTTTTGCTCCTCTTTTCTCTCATGTCCTGAAAGCTTGGCTATCAGCAACCTGGTAGGGTTGCCAAATACAGGTTGGAGAAATACCTAGAGATTTTGGGGATGGAACCTGGCGAGGGCAGGGTTTGTGGAGGGACCTCAGTGGAGTATAATGCCATAGAGTGCACCCTCCAAAGCAGCCATTTTCTCCAGTGGAACGGATCTCTGTCACCTGGAGAGCAGTTCTAATTCTAAGCAATCTCCAGGTTCCACCTGGAGGTTGGCAACCCTGGGTGGGAGAGTCGTAGGCGGGGGGGGAAATTGGAGGATGTGACATCTTCTGCACTATGTCACTTCCAGGAAAAACCTAGGACTGATGTAGGGTAGCTCTAGGAATTACTGGAAACTCTATGGGTTTGCCAGAGAGTTTCCAGTGCTTCCTAGAGGTACCCTATGTAACTTACAGGCTTCCCCCAGAAACAATGTAGTGACATAGGAGGACATCAATTGGTTTTGTTAACTTTTCACTTGCTGCCGCTCAGAGCAGTGGCAGGGAATGGAAGCAGAGGGCAGGGGATGCCCCCCACTGGGGGAATGCCAATGACAAGGAATACACATCCCTGGCTGATACATTTCTTTTTACACAAGAATCAACAGCCTGCTAGTAGGACTGTGGGTCTAGTGGATACTGGAACTTTATGTACTTAATACCAGCTGCTTGGGGAAAGTTAGATATTGTTTTTGGACTATAGAGAATGCAAAATCATATGTCTCGAGACATTCTGTACTTCTTCCTGGAGTTTTGTTGAGGTGAAGAGACCCACAACCCACTCCTGAAACTTTTGCACATAGAAATAATGAGAAATATAAATGCTTAGGTGGATGTTCCTGTGCATGGCCACTCTGCGCTAGCCATGAGCTGTCGGCACAAAATACTTCTCCCTGTTCAGAGCACGTGGGTGTGGATGTGGAAAGGGACTGGATCGAGCCTGAGCAGATTTGGCATTTTCTTCTTCTTTTCTCGGCTTTCTCTGGTACCTTGGACCACCATTCCAGCTTACTGCTTGTGGTGGGAAGAACCTAATAAACAGGAGAATGCTATGAATCAGCCAACTAGTCCTACTAGTCTTCATATAGGAAGGTTACAGTGACCAAAGCCATTTCATGCATATTTGAGATCTATTTTCTGAAAGCCACATTTTATTTTTATTTACTTACCCTGCCTTTTCCCCCAAAGCAGCTTACATTGTTCTCCGCTTCTCTGTTTTTATCCTCACAACCAACCCTGTAAGGTAAAATAGGCTAAGAGTGTGTGACTGGCCCAAGGTCACCCCACAAGCTTCCATGGCAAAGTGGGGATTTGCCCTGGGATCTCCCAGAAAGAGGAGGAGGAGGAAGAAGAAGAAGAGGAGGAGGAGGTTTTTGTATCCCACTATCCCACTTGTCTTTTTCATAGTTAGGATTTTTGGCCCCAATATGCATCACTTTGCACTTGGCCACATTGAACCCCATTTGCCACGTTGTCGCCTGCTCACCCATCTTCAACAGATCCCTTTGGAGTGCCTCACAATCCTCATTGGTTTTCACCACCCTGAGCAATTTCGTGTCATCCACAAAGTAGCCACTTCAGTGCTTACTCCCAACTCCAGATCTCTACCCTAAGGAGTCACAAAGCAGTCTCCTTCCCTTCCTTTCCCCACAACAGGCAACTTGTATGGTAGTTCTGAGAGAGCTCTGAGAGAACTGTGGCTGGCCCAAGGTCACTCAGCAGGCTTCGTGTGGAGGAGGAGTGGGGAATCAAACCCGGTTCTCCAGATTAGAGTCCGCCGCTCTTAACCACTACACCACACTGGCTTTCCTAATCTGGCCCTAACTCCTACACCACACTAGTTCTCACTTCCAAATCAAGAGGAAGAAATGACATAATAATTGGATAAATAAAGGGCATTCTATATTATCAATAAATATATTATTGAGCTGCGGTGGCTCAAGTGGTTAAGACGCTGAACTGCAGGCTGTGGAAGGTCAGTAGTTCAGCAGTTCGAGACCCGGGTGCCGCATGACGGAGTGAGCTCCCGTCTCTAGTTCCAGCTCCTGCCAACCTAGCAGTTCGAAAGCAAGAAATTGCAAGTAGATAAATAGGGACCACTTCGGTGGGAAGGGAACAGCGTTCCGTGCGCCTTGGTGTTTAGTCATGCCGGCCACATGACCACGGAAACGTCTTCGGACAGCGCTGGCTCTTCGGCTTTGAAACGGAGATGAGCACCGCAACCTTAGAGTCGGATTCGACTGGCTTTTGAGCAAGGGGACCTTTACCTTTACCTTTATATTATCAAGATGTTAGTCACTCTTTATCCATGTGCATATATAAAAAAGGATTTAGGGAGGCCAGCCTCCAGGTGGGACCTGGGGATCTCCAGGAACTCCATTTCATCTCCAGACTACAGAGATCAGCTCTCCTGAGGAAAATGGATGCTTTGGAGATTACCCCACTGAAGTCCCTGACCTCCCCAGGCACCATCCCTAGAACTCCAGGAGTTTCCCCAACCTAAATCTGGAAACCCTACCGACCCATCACCTGCCAGTGGCCAGGAGGGACCCGTCAGTCCTGAGAAAGGAACAAAAATTCCTTGCCAATAACAGAGAACACCAATAATGTTTTCATTCCATGTTAAGATCTGGTTTCTGCTAGGCAGTCCCGCCTTCGTGGTCACAGCTGCCAATCGCTCGTAACCCAACAGTGACCTTATCAAGCCCTGTCCTTGAGACCCACCTTCGCCAGGCTGACCCCCCACACCTAGGGAGTCAACAGATAAGCACGGAGGCCATCTCTGACCTCTGCTACCCGACTGACCTTTGGTTGACCGCTCACTGCACTCTTTGGCAGATCACACAACCGGAGATAAACTCGGCTTGGCCTATCAGGTCATCCCCAACTGGGATCTTGGGATGGCTCTTCTAGTTGTGATTTATTGGTGTATATGCTGCTTTTCTCCCAAGACCTGGCACGGTTATAACACAAGGGCCACACCAAAGTCAACAATCACCAACAGCCCCAAGGAGGAAACACACAGTGCAACCCTATGCATAGTTACTCCGGTCTAAGCCCATTGGTTTCAGAATGGAGTAGTTCCTCTACCTAGGATTTGCTCCAAAAGACCAGTAAGCCTTTGACCAGTATCCAAAACAGGGATTCCCAATGTGGTGCCCACCAACACCTTTCATGGGGCTTTCCAAGTGTTTTTAGAAAGTGGGGGGGTGGGGGCTTTTGCCCATCCAGGTTTCTGATTGGCCACTGGAAATTTCATTGTCTGTGCAGATTTTTTAAAATGTTGCTTTGGCAGCAGATGCCACCACAACACAAGGATCTTCACAGTGGGAAAGAAGAAGAAGCGGAGGAGGAGGAGATTGGATTTATACCCCGCCCTTCACTTGGAGTCTCAGAGCAGCTTACGATCTCCTTTCCCTTCCTCTCCCCTGTGAGGTAGGTGGGTCTGAGAAAGCAACAGACACCCTGTGAGGTAGGTGGGGCTGAGAGAGCTCTTGAGAGAACAGTTCTGAGGGAAGTGTGGCTTGCCAAAGGTCACCCAGATGCTGCATGTAGAGGGAATCAAACCCAGTTCTCCCAGATTAGAGTCCATGCTCCTCACCACTATAACAAACTGTCTCATAAAATTGTGGCAGCCACTTTGTGGCTGGCTCTGCCTGCTCTGGCAATCATTTTGTGGCTTTGCTCACAATTCCGTGTCAGAATTCCAAAGGTTCCCC
>NW_015159845.1:80688-84032 GCF_001447785.1 Gekko japonicus
CGACACGGGAAGTGACGCAACCACGTAGATCACGTTGGGGGCGTGCCCCCAATGGTCGGAGGGAAAACTCTATGGTTTTTCCTCCAACGATTGGGGCCACGCCCCCAACATGCTCTATGTCGTGCGTCACTTCCTGTGATATTCTGGTGGCGCACACGCGCGCGTCCCTCATCAGCTTCCGGACCCCGGCGACACTCCCCCGCCAGTAAGTCCAATCGACTTGGCAACCCTATGCCCCCAGGGTTGAAAAGGTTGGGGACCCCTGATCCAAAAGATGACAAACACAAGGCAGCTTCCATGTTTAAAGCCCTTTATGGCCAGGGACCTACATACCTGAGGGACTGCCTTTCCCCATATGTACCCCAGAGAGCACTGCGATCAGGGCCCCAGAATCGGCTGGTCCTCCCGAGTATTAAGCAGGCCAGGCTGGTAATGACTAGGGCCAGGGCTTTTTTGGTGGTGACTCCATACTGGTGGAATGAGCTCCCAGAAGAGTTCAGGGCCCTGCGGGACCTTTTACAGTTCCGCAGGGCCTGTAAAACAGAGCTCTTCCGCCAGGCCTTTGGAGCCGCCACCATGACCATGACCATTACCACCACCACCATTGCTCTCAGTGATGGCAATTGACACCTTATGGTGGAAGAGCCCTGATCCACTGGACCCTTCAATTACCACCCAAGCCAATCCCCTTTTATGACATCTGAAGCTGAATGGAGCTGACCTTGCAATGACTAGCACTTTATTATTCTTATTTGCTCTAGTCCCAAACCATGAACACACGAAGTTACTTCACATTGACTCAACCTTTGGTCCATCGAGGTCAGTATTGTCTATTCAGACCGGCAGCCACTCTCCAGGGTCTCAGGCAGAGGTCTTCCACAAAAGGAGATGCCCGGGACTGAACCTGGGACCTTCTGCACCTTCTGCATGCCAAGAACATGCTTCTGCCACTGATCTACTGCCTCTCCAGAGCACTTTGAACTATGTCTGGAAACAAAGTGGATATGACAGGGGTCATTTTGTAGAAAAAGAGGTGCAGGAGCTCATTAGCTCATTAGCACAACTTATTTGCATATGCCATACCACCTGACATCACCGGACGTGTGTCAGAAGGCAACACCCACCGCTCGGGCTCCACTGGACTGTTTTGGATTGCTAGCTATTGGGGGGGGGGACGTGCAGATCTGTCCTCACAGAGGAGGGAGAGCTTGTACCTGAATAAAACTTGGTCTTAAAGGTGCCACTGGACTGTTTTGGACCGGGGGACTGGGGGGAGCTCTGCAATTTACCTGGCTGCTTCTTGCTCTGACTGAGGGCTGCTGGGAGCAGGGGCTCTTTACTGCCGGAGCTCTGCTCCTGTGCGCTCCTGCCAGAAATGACCCCTGGATATGACCAATACGCATGTGTTTATTAAAGCACATTAGTCTTAATGGCAAGAGCAACTCAGTGATCTCTTCCTTCCTTCCTTACAAGATAAAAGTTACAAGGCAGATTCTTGGGTCTCATCCCTTTCCTCATCACCATGAATACTATACAGAGATTGAAATGGTTCATTAAAAAAAAGAACTAGTAGTTCTGGGAGCACTAATGTATACATGGAGCTCTATGTATAAAGGCAATTCTGCTGTGGAACGCTTTCACAGCTGGAGTCCATCAGTTGTTGTGGATTTTCCGGGCTGTATGGCCATGGTCTTGGCATTGTAGGACCTGACGTTTCGCCAGCAGCTGTGACTGGCATCCTCAGAGGTATAACACAGAAAGATGGAGTACTCTCTGTGTCAAGGTGAGAAGAAAAATGGTGCTGGGGTTTGAGGAAGAGAAAGACCTCATCAGGCTACAATGGCGCAGAGTCCACCCTCCAAAGCAGCCATTTTCTCCAGGGGAACTGATCTCTGAGATCAGTTGTAATTCTGAGAGATCTCCAGCCTTACTCCCCTTACTTACCCGAAGGATGGCAGCCTTACTCCCCACACTTGCCATTGTCTTAGTCTCTTGCAATAGCTATATGAACTATAGAGGGAACTATGCATCTTGCCCAGTCAGGCCCTAATTTCAAGAACAAAGTTTTAAGCAGATTTTAAATATGGGGCAAAGCCACATGTCTCAAGACAGCCAGTATTTGTTTATCCAACAGAGGGTGATGGCATTTATTTATTTATTTATTGCAAAGGGGGAGCAGGGCTGAGGGGAACTGAACCCTCTCATTGTTTTAGATAGGGTTGCCAGCCTCCAGGTGGGGCCTGGGGATCTCCCGCTTTTACAACTGATCTCCAGCTGACAGAGATCAGCTCCCCTGGAGAAAATGGCTGCTTTGAAGGGTGGACTCTGTGGCATAGCACCAGGCTGAGGCCCCTCCCCTCCCCAAACCCCAGCCCCTCCTGGATCCACCCCCAAAGTCTCCAGGTGTTTTCCAACCCAGACCTGGCAACCCTATCACTTTGTCAGATCCATCTGATGAAGAGGGCTGTGTTTCTCGAAAGCTTATGCTACAATAAAGTTTGTTAGTCTTATAGGTGCTACTGAGCTTTTTACTATTTTGTAGCAACAGACTAACACAGCTAACTCCTCTGGATCCAGAATTCAAGCTGTATCTGAAGAAGTGAGCAGTGACTCATGACAGCGCATACCCTACTACAAATTTTGATAGTCTTTAAGGTACTACTCGGTTTTTTTACCATAGAGTTTCTGATAATTCCTAGAGCTACCCCTTTCACTTCCAGGTAGCTTTTGGAATTGTCAGGAACTCTATGGTAAGAACTTCCTGTAAGTAGATGAGGCCTTATTTTTCTTTTTAAAATTTTCCTCCTGAAATGCCCCCTCCAACAGCTCTCCCCACAACCCAGGCACTGCCTGGCAACCGCACCCCAGACACAACCCATTTATATTGCGAGAATCCACTGAGACACAGGCAAGGACCCCTTTTACCCCTTTCTCCAGTCTGCTTCATAACTGCCACCATGTACCAGGCCCCAAGCCGAATCCCTCCTTCACACCAGTGTTCCCTCTAAGCTGAGTTAGTGTGAGCTAGCTTACAGTTTTTTAGCCTCCAGCTCGCAGATTTTTGTCTTAGCTCAGGAAAGATGGCTCCAGAGCAAACTAATTTATTCAGCAGCCAAGTCGCTCGCTCACAACTCTAATGCTGGTAGCTCACAAAGTAGAGTTTTTGCTCCCAAGACTCCACAGCTTAGAAGGAGCATTGCTTCACACCCTAGTCAAATGCGCTTAACAGCAAAAGAGTGTATCTTGGGGGTTGAAGGGTCTGCTTTCAACCATAGCAGAAATCCCTGGAAGCTGGAATCCCTGGCTGTCTAGTCACCTACCATGAGGCAGCAGCTACCCCTGGA
>NW_015159846.1:0-18130 GCF_001447785.1 Gekko japonicus
CTCTTTCACACAGTCCAATTTAATGTTAAACAAAAGCAAATATGCATATTTCCCAATAAAAATGTATGTTGAGTATTTGTTTATGTCTTGCAGCTCTCAAACATCTGGGGTTTATTCTGTGTGGCTCTTACGTTAAGCAAGTGTGACCACCCCTGTTCTAGACGTTCCCTGCATAATGAGGTCATGGTGGACCCTGAGGCAATACGTTTCCTGAGGTCTCGCTGGCGCTATTCAAGCGTAAGCAGACCTTCACACGCACACATCCACTCCCTCCCTTCCTAGCAAAGAAGATATAAACAGCATGTAGATGAAACCGGTGGAATGAGCACTTCTGAGAAAGTAAGGTAAAAGGTAAAGGTCTCCCCTGCTCAAAAGCCAGTCAAGTCCGACTCTAGGGTTGCGGTGCTCATCTCCATTTCCAAGCCGAAGAGCCAGCACCGTCCGAAGATGTTTCCGTGGTCATGCGGTCGGCAGGACTGGGCGCCGAGGTGCACGGAACGCTGTTCCCTTCCCACCGAAGCGGTACCTATCTATCTATTTGGCAATTTCTTGCTTTTGAACTGCTAGGTTGGCAGGAGCTGGGGCCAGAGACGGGAGAGCTCACTCCGTCACACGGCACTCGGGTCTCGAACTGCCGAACGACCGACCTTCCAGTCTGCACTTCAGTATCTTAACCCCTGCGCCCCCGCGGCCCCCACTCTGAGAAGGTAGTCGACCCCTAATGCAGCAGAGCCTGAGTTGGGCTAGACAACATTCCAGGACAAGCGAGGCCCGAGGCTGAGAGAGCTGAAGAAGGACACAGGTAACTCTGCTGAGTGCACAAGGTTGCCAACTCCGGGTTTGGGGAATCCCCGGAAATCTGGGGCTGCAGCCTGTGGAGGGCAGAGTATAATGGCCGAGAGCCCACCCTCCAAAGCAGCCCTTTTCTGAACACAAAGGCATCTCTGTCGTCGGGAGATGGGTTGTCATCTGAGACAATCCCTAGACTGTTCCTTCATCAGGGAGATGGAGGGGAGGAACCAGCCAAATTGCTTGGCGTTCAAGCCACTCAATCAACAGTCATCCCATTTGATGCCATCTTGGCCTCTTTTCTGGGCCTCCTAAAGACCAAAAGGTGAGCTTTGTATTCTTCCCAGCTCCTGAGGGCATCTGGTATTTCTGGCCACCGTGTGACCCAGAGTGTTGGAGTGGAGGGGCCACTGGCCTGACCCAACATGGGCTTCTCTTACGTTCTTTTTGTAGCCGCATCTCCTTTGCATATTAGGCCACACACCCAGGGGTCATTTCGTAGAAAAAGAGCTAGGGGGACTCATTAGCATAACTCATTAGCATATGCCACACCCCCTGACATCACCGGAAGTGTGTCCTCCCCACAGCCGGCAGCGACCTCCAGCGGGCACCAGCAGGGAGCTCCAGGCCCCGCCCTCCCGCACCTCACCCGGGGGGATGGCGTCCCCCCGCGTCCCCCCCCCAATGACCCCTGCACACACCCCTAATGTAGCCAGTCCTCCAAGAGGTTACATTAGCCCCTGTAAGAAGAGCTCTGTAAGCTCTTGGAGGATTGGCTACATTAGGGGTGCGTCGCCTAATATGCAAAGAAGTTCCTGCTACAAAAAGAGCCTGGTCATTCCTTGCATTGCTCTCCAGTTCTGTAAATTGATTCTCGTCCGAATGTATTGTGCTGTTTGCTTGTTTTTTCCTTCTGATGGTTCCATGTTTCCATTGAATCATTTGGTGTTTCTTGAAGCTTTTTGTTATTTCTGCACCGGAAGGAGGCCCAAAAGCCTAGAGGTGCTGCAAAATAGGGGGAAGGTGGGGGTCGGGATTGATCGATGACACTGGAGATGACACTGGAAGTGACCGTCTTTCAAAAATTAAAATCTAAATTCAGAGGGAGAGGCCGGTTTTGGAGGGGGGGAGCCCGGAAAGTGACATCACAGGCAGAGGCGGGGTTTGGGTGCCGTGTCCCGTGAGTGACATCATCATCGGAAGGGGACGTGACATCACTCGCCATCTGACCTGGAAGCGACATCGCAGGAAGTGATGTCACAACAGTCTCCTGGCTCCACCCCCAAAGTCCCCAGATATTTCCAAATTTGGATTTGGCAACCAGAATGTGACACCGTCCCTGTCCGTCCCCCCCAAACAGACGGGCGAACTTTGATCCTTTTGTGCAAATTGGTGCGGGGGGAAGGGGAAGGGAAATGCGTGGGAGAGGCTCCCTTGCTTATCAAACCCAAAGGCTGCAAAAGGAGATGGGGGAGGGGGGCGCCGCCTTTGCTTTGAGTGTGTGTGTGATTCTGGGCTGCCTTCCAGGAACCTCCTTTCCTGCTTCCGAGGTTAATGTTGGGATCCGCCTTTCCCGCACTGGAGAAGCCCCCACCCCGCGAGCGGCAGCCGCTTCCCCTCTTTGACCCCCCTCCACCCCCGACCCACAGCCCACCCCCATGCCTCCAGCAAGCGGGCAGGCGCAGGAGCCAGGCGGAGCCTCCGCCTCCCCGTCGAGGAAGGTCGGCCACGCAAGCCCCCCGAGCAGGCGCCGCCCCGTGGTGGTGGTGGGGCCGAGAGCAGCCCGCCGAGCGGCGAGACGAGGAGTCCCGGAGGAGGGGGATGTAGCAGGGCGCGTCTCTCTCTCCCCGTCCCACCAGCCCCGGGCATGCCTTTTAAAACCTCCCTTTGGAAGCGGCGGCGGCACGGCTCTCTCTCTCTCTCTCTCTCTCCCAGCAGCGAGACTGGAAGGCTTATTTCCCCACCCCACCCCCATTAAAAAAACACAAAAAACTACTTACTTGCGAGCAACCCTGCCCGGGGTGGGGTCCTGCTGCAAGGGCTTCTCTCCGCTCCCGCTGCAGAGGGTCTGCAGCCCCTCACCCGTGCTCGCTCGCGTTAACCCTTTCCGTGCTGCAGCAGATCTCCCCCCCCCCCAGCAGTGGGACTCCCGACTCCTCTTGGCCCCATGAGGCAGATGGTCCTCCCACCATCTGCTCCCATCCTTTACTTAGTCAGTTCGTACTCTGTTGTGTCTCTCCTCCTCTCTCCTCTCCAGTGTTCCCTCTAAGCTGAGTTAGTGTGAGCTAGCTCACAGTTTTTTAGCCTCCAGCTCACACATTTTTGCCAGAGCAAACTATTTTATGCAGCAGCCAAATGGCTCACTCACAACTTTAATGCCAGCAGCTCACAAGGTAGAATTTTTGCTCACAAGACTCCACAGCTTAGTGGGAACATTGCTCCTATCCTAAGTGTACTTCTCAAATAGCGAAGTATTTCTCCTCTAAGCTTGCAATGTGGCTCTGTGTAGCTTTGTAAGCGAAGTATCGGGTAGAATGACGCTGCTGCATTTAGAGTTTTATTTCAGCACTCTGCTAACTAACGGTGACTGGACTAACCACACCAGTTAACCTCAACACTATCTCCCCTTTAATACGTTGTTCATCATTCATGTTTGGACAACTTTTGTGCTTCACTTGATTGGAGGGAGGGAAAAGAAGCATTACCTTAATACTACCAATTTAAATAGTTCTGTGTTTCATTCATCTTAAGAACACTAGTAGTTTTATTCTATGACGTTTTTATCATAATGAAATTATCAAATAATGATAATAAATTATCAGAAATAATTCATGTTTTCTTATAATTGAAATGGACGCCCAAATAGTTTATTTATTATATTCTCCGCATCCCTTTGTAAAGTCTTAAACATGCATTCTCAAGGATTTCATTTTGTCCTCTCAACAATAAATTTATCCATCTCAGCATAAATTCTTCTTTTGAAGGCACTTCATTTCTTCTCCAGTATTTAGCGTATAATATTGTTACAGTAGTGACTGCATGTATAATAAGGTAAAAGCAGTGTTCCCTCTAAGCTGAGTTAGTGTGAGCTAGCTCACGGTTTTTAGCCTCCGGCTCACACATTATTGTCTTTGCTCAGGAAGGATGGCTCCAGAGTAACCTAATTTATGCAGGAGCCAAATTGCTTGCTCACAACTTTAATGTGCCAGTAGCTCACACATTATTGTCTTTGCTCAGGAAAGATGGCTCCAGAGTAACCTAATTTATGCAGGAGCCAAATTGCTTGCTCACAACTTTAATGTGCCAGTAGCTCACAAAGTAGATTTTTTTGCTCACAAGACTCCACAGCTTAGAAGGAGCACTGGGTAAAAGTCTTGTTTCTTACAGTTTTCTAGTATTATATTCAATAAAAACAATTCAGGTATATAGGGTATGGTACATTTTAACATTTTTTTGGTAACATTGCATGAATCCAAGCCCAATACTCTTTAACTCTATCCCCTATCCACCACATATGGAAAAATGAACCAACATTTTTTGTTTTACATTTCCAACAATCATTTGGTAGGTCAGGGTAAAATGTTGCTAATTTATCTGGAGTAATATGCCATCTATAAAACATTTTATAAATATTTTCTTTATATGAAGTGGCTTTAGTAGTTTTAACATTTGTTCTCCACACCTGTGACCACTGGGAGAATCCTAGATGTGATGACAGAGAATCTTTCTTAGAGCTTATGTACTAATAAAATCCTAGCTCTGTTTTTCCCCTGGAGGTATCTTTCCCAGAGTAAAATTCAAACGACCCCCTCACAAGCAAGGGCTTAGCCTAGACACAACACAGGTTAATACCACGGAGACCGGTCCATTTCCACAAAACTGGAAGTTGTGGGCAGGAAGGGTTGACCCCTTAGAACCAACTGAGTTGTTGGGTTAGGGGAAACAACCTTTTCCTGTCAACCCAAATCAGTCCTACTGCCAGAATGCTTTGGCCTTCAAAGTGGCGAGACCCCCCCCAAAGTTCACAGCGGGCTGGACTGGGGAGTCATTAGGGGTGAGAAATGCCTCTCTAGAACTGCTTGTCGGATAAAAACGTTTGTGAATTGAGGATGTTGGCTGGTCCCACTAGGTTTATGCCAACAGAAGAGAGGCTGTAGATATCCTCAACTTGAATTACCCTCAACTTGTCCATTCCTTCATAGGATTGAAGATGCCAGGAGTTAGACTGGAACATAACCTGAAGTAGCGAGTTTGACAGGGGAGGGCAAACGCTAAAAAGGACCTCCTTTGTGTAACTACATTCTCAGCCTTTCTGAACCTCATCAGAACCGGCTACAGGAAAGTTTCACCCTCGCAGGGATTCTCTGAGGAACATGAAAGTCAGATCTGTCCTCGAGCTCTTGCCGAAAACACTGAGCACTGATGAGGTTCCTCCGGGGGGTGGGGGGGGGACTCGTTTGTAAAGAAGAGACCAGCGGATCCTTCAACCAGCAGGGCCCAGGGCCCACCCTTCGTCTCTTCCCTGAGGTTTAGTGGTTAAGACACTGAACTGCAGGCTGTGGAAGGTCGGTAGTTCAGCAGTTCGAGACCCGAGTGCGCCGCATGACGGAGTGAGCTCCCGTTTCTGGTTCCAGCTCCTGCCAACCTAGCAGATCGAAAGCAAGAAATTGCAAGTAGATAAATAGGTACCACTTCGGTGGGAAGGGAACAGCGTTCCGTGCGCCTCGGTGTTTAGTCATGCTGCCCACATGACCACGGAAATGTCTTCGGACAGCGCTGGCTCTTCGGCTTGGAAACGGAGATGAGCACCGCAACCCTAGAGTCGGATTTGACTGGCTTTCGAGCAAGGGAACCTTTACCTTTACTTTAAAGCTTTGTCCACAGTCTTCCCGGTTAGGGAAACGTTTCTGTGTACTTTGTAGCTTTTTACAAGAGTTTACATCTCTTCAGTGCTTTCTATGGTCTGTGGTTGTCTCTTAGGTGTGAAACAGGAGACGGGCTCTTTTCAGGGGCTAAGCAGCAACATGGTTTCTGCCCTGTGTGGGTTTCTCAATGAAGTTGAGTATGGCCACTCTTAACTGAATCTCTTCCCATGCACTGGGTCTCACGCCCGACCTGCACGCTTCAGATTGCAGCACCTTCCGTCATGGCGCCCGGGGTCCCCGAGGAGTCTCCATGGCCTCAGATCGGGGAGGGGTCTTCTCTCACCCGTGTCCTCCTCCCCTTCAACCAATGTGCTGCCATCTTGGCTCTCTGTTGCCGTCTGTCATCCCTGGACTGCTGGCGGAGCTCCCCTCTTACCCCTCCCTGCCCTCCTTTCTGTATTTCTATAGGCTCCTGCCCCTGTCCTTCATGGCCATTCCCTTGGAGCCCACCGGACCCCACCCACAGACTCCCCCAGCCCTCAGCATGGTGCTTGCTCACCCCGACCAGGTGGCCCCCGGAGCCCAGCAGGGTGGAGTTTCCCCACCCCCGCACTTCCACCTTCTCTGCTGGACCATGGAAAGTTCTTTGAATTTATATCAGGCTGTGCCAAATTGAATGTGGGGTATATGTTCCTTGTTGATGAGTATATAAGCTCTATATCCCGGACGGGAGACCAGGAGTCGGGGGGGGGGGGGTTGACACTCCTGGGTTGTTGTTTTTTGAAAAGATTTGCTCATAGTTTCATTCAATACAGAATTATTGTCTTGTACAAAAGGTGAACTACATTTATCTTATCAAAATAGATAGAACAAATTATTAAACTTTCAATTGACTGAGGAATCTTGGAAGGAAATATGGAATACACAAGAATATAAATCATCAGTAGTTTCCATTCGACTACAAAATGTTAAAATAATGACTTTTTGGTATCTAACTCCAGTGCAAATTGCACACATTAAAAAGGTAAACCCTAATTGTGGGATAAATTGTAATGAAAGAGGAACATATTTACATTGTTGGATGTTTTGTTCTAAGTTACAATGGTTTTGGGAAAATGTGTTAAAAAGTATTGAAAATATTACACAAATTTTTGTACCTTTTGAGCCTGAGGTAATACTGTTAAATATAAGGGGAAAACTGAAGATATCACCAATGAACAATATGAGAATTGCTATATTATTACATGCTGCAAAATTGACAATAGTGCAAAAATGGAAGAAAGAACATCACTTATCTTTATCACCATGGTTTGAAAATATTTGGCAATTATACTTAATGGATAAAATTAAGTGGACTATTAATAATGTACCTTATGAAAAATATAAAATAGAATATTCAGTTTGGTTACCAATTTTGGAATTTTTAAGTTTACAAATGGAAATATCAGAGGACATCTTTAAAAAATGATAGACCTATGTTAAGTTTTATCATGGTTAGTTATATGTTATATTATTTATTTAACGTTTGTTATGATATTGTTATTTGAAAAACACTGTATACTGAAAATTTAATATAATTGTATATTAAAAGTTAATAAAATATATTTTAAAAATTATTGTCCTGTAATAGTGAATGAAGAAGAACGTTTGAGGAAACAAGGGCAGTAAACCGGGACCTTGTATCGCTGTTCCTGGCTTCTTCACTCCTCATTGCTGATGCTACTTATCAGGTGTCATTTTGTAGAAAAAGAGGTGCAGGAGCTCATTAGCATAACTCATTAGCATAACTCATTTGCATACACCACACTTCCTGACATCACTGGAAGTGTGTCAGAAAGCAACACCCACCACTCAGGCTCCACTGGACTGTTTTGAATTGCTAGCTATGGGGGGGGGGGACGTGCAGATCTGTCTTCACAGAGGAGGGAGAGCTTGTACCTGAATAAAACTTGGGTCTTAAAGCTGCCACTGGACTGTTTTGGACTGGGGGCCGGGGGGAGCTCTGCAACTTACCTGGCTGCTTCTTGCTCTGACTGAGGTCTGTTAATACGAGAGCAGTGCGACTCGTTCTAGCCCCGAGGAGGCCCGCAATCACTACACACAAGTACAGCACAGTTCAGATCTGTGACACCATTTATTCAGTAGTATCCTCAATACTAACACAAGCCCCGACCTGCAGGGAAGAAGGCTTAAAAACGGAGAGAGGGAGGAGTGCCTCTCTTAATCCTTTTCAGGTGTGTAGAAACTCCATCTTAAAGAGACATACACCACAGGGGGTGGGGCTTGTTGCATGTGCCCGCCCCCTGGGCTCTTTACTGCCGGAGCTCCACTCCTGTGTGCTCCTGCAGGAAATGGCCCCTGTTCCTTATCTTCATTGTGATTGTTATGTCTTCGTGTAATTACTCTATTTGTTAGGAAAACACTCTGTATGTCTCTATAGGATAATTTGTTGACTACTGGTTCCTGTAATCTGCGGATTTGTTAGTATCTTTGTCATTATTTACTAAAGTGCTGTATTTTGTTCTGTAGTAGTTTCAGTTGTTAATTTCTCTTGGGAGTTGTTGACACAGTCCATTTTCGGAGTTTTTCTTCGGTCACAGTACTTCTTTGACTCCGTTGTCCGTTGTTGTCTTTACTATTCAGTTGTTGGACATGACCACCAGGCCTGGCGTCTACCAGGATTCTGTCTCCACCTTGTCTTTTCCGCAGCCTCCCGGGGCTCTGGCCGCTTCCTGCTGCTCTCTCCCCCACATGCTCCCTCTTGGCTCAGCCTCCACTGAAGTTTGCCCTCCGCTCCTCCCTGGCCTGTGCCATCGCCTGATCCCCTTGCCCTCATTTGGCCATCTGGGATGACAGGTACCACTTCGGTAAGGGAGGCGGATGGGCTGATGACATGTCACTCTCACTGAAAATGGCTACTTCTATTGCATTTCTTTCCACACTTGGTGCATTCAAAAAGTTTCTCACCTGTGTGAGTTCTTTGGTACAGCTGAAGACTGCTACTCCGACTGAATCTTTTCCCACACACTGAGCATTAAAAAGGTTTCTCCCCTGTGTGGGCTCTCTGATGCACCTGCAGACTGCTACTCTGACTGAATCTCTCTCCGCACTCTGTGCATTCAAAAGCTTTCTCCCCTGTGTGGGTTCTCTGATGCAGGTGAAGATTGCCACTCTCACTGAATCTCTTTCCACACACTAAGCATTTAAAAGGTTTCTCACCTGTGTGGGTTCTTTTGTGCTTCTGAAGATTGCTACTCTGACTGAATCTCTTTCCACACTCTGAACATTCAAAAGGTTTCTCCCCTGTGTGGGTTATTTGGTGCTGTTGAAAATGGCTACTCCTATTGCATTTCTTTCCACACTTGGTGCATTCAAAAAGTTTCTCACCTGTGTGGCTTCTTTGGTGCATCTGAAGAGTACCACTCTGACTGAATCTCTTTCCGCACTCTGAGCATACAAAAGGTTTCTCCCCTGTGTGGGTTATATGATGGCGTTGAAGATTGCTACTCATACTGAATCTCTTTCCACACTCTGAGCATTCAAAAGGTTTCTCCCCTGTGTGGGTTATATGATGGCGTTGAAGATTGCTACTCATACTGAATCTCTTTCCACAATCTGAGCATTCAAAAGGTTTCTCCCCTGTGTGGGTTATATGATGGCGTTGAAGATTGCTACTTATACTGAATCTCTTTCCACACTCTGAGCATTCAAAAGGTTTCTCCCCTGTGTGGATTCTCTGATGCTGTTGAAGGTAGCTACTCATACTGAATCTCTTTCCACACTCTAAGCATTCAAAAGGTTTCTCCTTTGTGTGGCTTCTTTGATGCTTCTGAAGAACGTTACTGTCACTGAATCCCTTTCTGCAATCCGAGCATTGAAAAGGTTTTTCGCCTGTGTGGGTTCTCTGATGCTGTTTAAGACGACATCTGTGACTGAATCTCTTTCCAAACTCTGAGCGTTCAAAAGATTTGTCTCCTGTGTGTGTTCTTTGGTGCAGTTGAAGATTATCACTTTGACTGAATCTCTTTCCAAACTCTGAGCGTTCAAAAGATTTGTCTCCTGTGTGTGTTCTTTGGTGCAGGTGAAGATTATCACTTCGACTGAATCTCTTTCCACATTCTGAGCATTCAAAAGGTTTCTCCCCTGTGTGGGTTCTCTGATGGTTTAGCAGAACGCCATTCCGACTGAATCTCTTCCCACACTCTGAGCAGTCAAAAGGCTTCTCCCCTGTGTGGGTTCTCTGATGCACCTGAAGACTGCTACTCTGACTGAATCTCTTTCCACACTCTGAGCATTCAAACGGTTTCTCCCCTGTGTGGATTCTCTGATGCTGTTGAAGGTTGCTACTTATACTGAATCTCTTTCCACACTCTGAGCATTCAAAGGGTTTCTCCTTTGTGTGGGTTCTTTGATGCTTCTGAAGATAGCTACTGTCACTAAATCCCTTTCCGCACTCTGAACATAAAAAAGGTTTCTCCCCTGTGTGGGTTCTCTGATGCTGTTTAAGACGACATCTGTGACTGAATCTCTTTCCACACTCTGAGCATTCAAAAGATTTCTCCCCTGTGTGGGTTCTTTGGTGCAGTTGAAGATTATCACTTCGACTGAATTTCTTTCCACACTCTGAGCATTCAAAAGGTTTCTCCCCTGTGTGGGTTCTCTGGTGGTTTAGCAGAACGCCATTCCGACTGAATCTCTTTCCACACTCTGAGCATTCAAAAGGTTTCTCCCCTGTGTGGGTTCTCTGATGCACCTGAAGACTGCTACTCTGACTGTATCCCTTTCCACACTCTGAGCATTCAAAAGGTTTCTCCCCTTTGTGGTTTCTCTGATGCTGTTGAAGATGGTCACTCCGACTGAATCTCTTCCCACACTCTGAGCATTCAAATGGATTCTCCCCTGCGTGGGTTCTTCTGTGCCTCTGAAGAGTGCCACTTTCATTGAAGCTCTTTCCACACTCTGAGCATTCAAAAGGTTTCTCGCCTCTATGTATTCTGTCGTACACAAGGAGCTGTGATCCATTTATGGAGTACTTTCCGTATTTAACGGGTTTACATGCTTTCATTATCCTCTGCTTTGCAAAACGTACATTACGCTGTCTTCCATCTCTCTTATCAATCATATTGCTGCCTTTCCTTCTCTTACGACTCCCTCGATTCCTGACGTTTTCTTCCAAGCCTTCATTTTTAGCTCTATCTGGCAGTTGCTGATGAAGTTCTGCACTCTCCTCATCCCTCTGATCATCCTCTCCTGGAATAAATAGAGAAATCCTGTTAGCATCTGGAAGGGCTGGTAAGGTCCAAAGGCATGTTATGTGACTTCAGGAGGAAAGGACTGATGGTCCTCTGCCCTCAGCCAGCTTGGCTGATCTTAACCACCCCTCCACCTTTCTCCAAAATATCTAGTATTTAAGGATACCTCACCCCATCGAGTGCCACAACTCAGTTGTTGCCCAAACGGAGTTTCTGAAACTCCAGATTTCATGCCCCCAGAAAAACTCCCTCCCTTACTCAGAAGGCTACATGATCGTACCAAACCAAAAATGTTACTCAGAAGACAATCAGAAATCCCCCCTGGCTACTCCTTGCCTGTTTTCCTTGACATAACCCTGAAGGACACTCACTCTCAGCCAGCTTATTTGGGAAGGAAATATGCTCTTGGGATCCTCTTGAGGAACTCTCCAGCCTTTCTTGGAATGCAAGGCCGTTGTCTCTCTGCACCATAGTCTCTCTCATACTTCTGGCTTCTTTCACAGGAAGGGAGGGAGAGAGAGAGAGGGAGAAAGTGATCATTCTTATATGGGGAAGGAAAGAATTCAAAGTAAAAATTATTCTGGAAGGATGGAACCATGACCAAGATCAAAGCCCACCATCCCAACCAGTATAAGGGAAATGGAACTCTGAGGCAAAGCCCCCCAGTTCCCCCAAGGGGTTAAGATGATTAAGTGGCCTGGTCTGACTTGCAGGTGTTCCTGATTCGAGTCTCCCTGCAGCTAACATCCTTATCTTTTTCAAGGCCAGACTCCAGAATGTGGTCCTTGGTTAATTGTGAGAACCTGTATCCAGTCGTGTAACCAGGAGGGAGGGGGGGATTAGGAGGGTGCTGAAAGCCTCTATAAAATTCCACCGAGGAGGACCCTTGATTGGGTAACTAGGACCACCTGGCCATAGAGAGGCAGAAAGTATTTGATATTTTCTTGCTTCATCACGATGAAGAGTTGTATGTAGAGTAACTAAGGAAACAGCTGGAATACTTGTGCTGCAGCAAGAGGTGCCATTGAATACCAAGTGTTCCATGTACTAGATACAACAGTTAGCTTTTCTTGTGGGTAGTTTTTTTTTGCTGAGCTGCAAAAAAGGTACTGTTTAGAAATCCTTAGTAAACTTATATATATATATTTTAAAAGACGTCTGCGTTACTTGTCTGCAGTCTCCTCGTGAACCCACTGAACTGGGTGCTGCTCAGGTACAAAGAGTAGTGACCCAGGAGGACCCAGGCTTCAGTTCCTGACAGGAACACTTCCATGTCACTGGCAGAGCGGATGTTGGTAATCCCATCCAGAGGGAAGGGTGTGTTGTAATGTTGGGGAACAGAGAAATGAGGATCAGGCCCCTTCCGGAGTCTTTCTAAGTCAGTGATGGCCACAACTCTGGCCTCGGTTGCCCCTGGGCATGTACACAGACATGAACAACATAGGAAGCTGGTTTCTACTGAATCGGACCCTTGGTCCATTGAAGTCAGTATTGTCTACTCAGTCTGGTAGTGGCTCTCCTGGGTCTCAGGCGGAGGTCTTCCACATCACCTCCTACCTGGTCCTTTTGATTGGGGATTCCGGGGATCAAACCTGGGTCCTTCTGCATGCCAAGCAGATGCTTTGCCAGTGAGCTACAGCCCCTCCCCAAGTAGCGGGACGGGCCTCAAAATATCGTGTTGTTATTCAGTATTTGGATTCATGCCTCATTCCAAAGGCAGCAATTCGCACCTTTGGCACCCAGGAAAGATCCTTACCCAGAAAGGCCACGTTCCCATAGTTCTCCCGCATGACGTCCCTGTACAGAGCTCTTTGTCCCGGATCCAGCAGGGCCCACTCTGCCACGGTGAAATACACGGCCACCTCCTCAAAGGAAAAGGGGCCCTGGAAGAAGAAGCAGATTCCCTCGTCAGAGATAAGGACAGGCAGAGACGGCACACGGGAAGGGAGTAGTCTGGGAGGGGACAGGATGTATGGCCTGGGATGGGTCAAGGGAAAGGTGCTAAGATCTCTCACCCGGACACCTTGTAGAAAGTGCAGGAGCAGAAGCCCCCACTCGAGAAAGGAGGGACCCCGGCTGCCCCCCCCCCGGCTCATCTCCCCTACCTGGACTGAAGGGGCAGCAGCCGTTTCCACACCTCTGAGAAGACGACGGCTCAGCAGCATCTCTTCGCTGCCTGTTCCTGAGACAAAAGGAGGAAGGGAGTTTGCTTGCTTGTTCCCTGCTTCACGCACCCCCTTCCCTTGGTTGTGAAACCTTGCCCTGTGTGCACTCAACACATTTCTAAACACATTCTAAACTAAATTCCAGGAGAGGCAGAAGAGTACCTATGAGCCTCAGGGGTTATAAACACTACAGCAATATGACTGGTATGTTTTATGTTTGTAAACTGAATTTTAAAAAAAGATTTTTTTTAATATGTAGGCTTAGAGAGAACATTGCAAGATGTGACTTGAGCACATCTGGAGACTCGGGGGTCATGCAAATGATTTTCCAGAGCGTCTCCTGGCTTGCTAACTTCACAACCAGGTTTTCAGCCAGATGCAACCTCGACATGCCCTCTGTGAGTTTGTCTAATCGCCTTTTAAAGGCGTCACAATTACTGGACATTGAGTGCCGCAAATAAACTCTGTGTTGTGTGAAAAAGTATTTAATTATTTTTCTGACCAGAATTTTCGACCCATCAAATTCCCTGGGTGCCCCAGTCGCATCCAGGCATGACGCATTCTTACCACAGGAGAGGGCATCTTGGACACGCTCCATGGCCTGCGCCCTCTGCCCTTGCTCCGAGGAAGCTCCTTCTGCCTCAGGGAACGTGGCATCTTTCTTCAGGGATGGTGCCCACATCTGAAACAGCAGGGAGGGAGAGGGGTAAGAGGTGGAACGGAAAAGAGACCAAGGAATGGATCCTGCCCCACTCCCAGACTCTGCACCCTTCAATCCGCAGACCTAGTGAGTCATCTGGAAGGATCAGAAATTCTCTCATAGAAGAGGCTGCTGAAGGAGGCTGTTAAATCTCCCACTTGGATGTTTAACACTTGGACAAATATCTCTCAGGGAAACTTTAGGATAAGGCCAGATATCCTTGCTTGAATTGGACATACCTGGAGGGAACCCCCCTCACCTGTCCTGCCTGCCTCTTCTCCTCTGCCTGGCTCAGGAGGAAACCTTCGGCCAGGGCCACCGCCTGGGAACTGGTCTCCGGCCCACATCCTCTGACCCAGCCCTGCATTTCCTGGGGCAGGAGAGTCAGAAACTGCTCCAGGATCACCAGGTCCAGGATCTGCTTCTTGGTGTGCCTCTCCGTCTCCAGCCAGTGGCTGCAAAGTCCATGGAGCCGGCTGCAGACCTCTCGGGGCCCAGCAGCCTCCTGGTAGCGGAACTGCCGGAAGCGTCGGCAATGTACGTCTGAGACTGCAGTGAGATCTGGCCCTGGGCTTTCCCAGGGTTCAACACCACTCCCAGCTTGGGTGGGAGGAGGGCCTTTCCTCGCTGTCCTGCCAGTTCCAGGTCCTTCTGGGTTCTGCTCTTCCATCTCCTTCTCTTGGCTTGAAGATGCCTTCAGTCACTTGGCTATGAAGAGAGAAGGCTTCTCTCTGGGGGGAAGGAGAGACAGAAACAGTAACACGGAAAACAAAAGAGAACCGAGATATACTGCAAATATCACAAACCTTCATTTGCTCAGGAGAAACATGAGAATTGCCCTGGTGGATCAGCACAAAAGGGCTTCTTGTGGTTTGTAGACCAGGCTTAATATCCTTTTTCTATATTGCAAACCAAGCTATTTTAGATACACCTCCATGGTTCTTTGGGAAACTTACGTGTCTCTGTTTGGGTCTTTAAGGATGTCAACAAGCTTAGTCTCCCCTTACATTGGCTCAGTCTTTCTTGGAGGCTAATTCTTAAGGGAAACCCCAAAAGGACAAGGGGGACTGGTGACCCCTTTATCAATGTCAGCATCTCTTCGACAGGCCTGAGTTGTGAGGCAAGAGCTCTGTCCGAGCACCCAGCTGAGGGGGAGGGGCAGGGGGGTGTCTGTGGGAAGAACGAGCAGCTGAGATCGGGGGAGAAAGGGAGACAGGCTGAGATCTGGCTCAAGGATGTGGAGATGCAGATATGCTCCCTCTGGGCATCAGACATGATCCTGGCCTGCTACTCTGGGGGAATCCCTCTGGCTTCCGCCCTTGCTCAGCTTCACAGAATCATGGAAGGGACCTCCAGGGTCATCTAGTCCAACCCCCTGCACTATGCAGGAAATTCACAACTACCTCCCCCTCCACACCCGCAGTGACCCCCTGTTCCATGCCCAGAAGATGACCAAAAACCCTCCAGGATCCCTGGCCAAACTGTGCTGCCACAGGCACTGCCTTTCGGCCACCTGGCGAATAACTTTGTCTCCAGCAGGAGGAGGAGGAGATTGGATTTATACCCCACCCTTCACTACCCAAAGGTGTCTCAGAGTGGTTTACAAACCCCTTTCCCTTCCACTCCCCACGACAAACATCCTGGGAGGTCGATGGGGCTGAGAAAACTCTTGACAGAAACTGCTCTTTTTCAAGAACAGCTCTTGTCAGAACTACGGCTTGCCCAAGGTCATCCAGCCAGGTGCAAGTGGAGGAGTGGGGAATCAATCCTGGTTCTTCCAGATTAGAGTCCATGCACTTAACCATGACACCAAACTGGCTCTCTCATAGCCTGACCCTGCATCTCTGGAACTTCATTGGTCACATCCAGTCCTTGGACCAGCCCCCAAGACCTTCCATTGGTCTGCATTGTTTTCCAGTTCCTACATCTGTGAACACATGGCCTCAGACCGTGTGTTTCTGCCCTAATGCCAACTGGCAGTCCACCCTCAAACCTCTGGGTTTGACCGATAACCTCATCTACATGGGCCCCTGCACATCTGGACAGGTTGTATCACCCCTCTATAAGCTATCAATCACCTCTGCTTTCTTAGCTATGTACTGTGTGCATGAATGTTTAATTATTGTTTGTGTGCTTGAGAATATTTAGTAAAGAAATCATTGTTTTAGCCACCCAGTCTCTGTGTCTGTTCCTGGGTCCCCAATCTTTTATTAAAGAAACAGAGCAATTTGGCTAACAACCAGCGTGGAGAAAAATTGCTTCCTGACCCCAAAGTGGCAATCAGCATTTCCCTGGGAGTGTAAGAAAGGGCCAGAAGGACTAAGCACTGAGGCAACCCTTCCTGCCCTCCCTCTCATGATCTGCCAAAGTTCGCAGAATCTGCATTGCTGTCAAATGGCCATCTAGCCTCTGGTTGAAAACTTCCAAAGAAGGAGAGCCCACCACCTCCCGAGGAAGCCTGTTCCACTCAGGAACCGGCTCTGTCAGGAAGTTCTTCCACACCAGAAGCCTCCACCAGGGCTTTCTCCTTCTTCCAAGGGGAACCAACCTAAATAAACAGGATCCCTTGGAACTTCTTTCCCCTTGAAGAAGCAGGGCGGAGGTAACGTAGTTTTCATCCAGAGAAGTATCACAGTTTTCTCCTAGTCCCATGTTCGAACTCACCCTGACAGAAGGGCCATTTTCCAGAGTCCAGCCTCTTTGAGGAACCAGCCTAAGACCAGATTTGTTTATTGAGAGGTAGAGAGATTCCAAGCATAGAAAGGTTCGGTGTCTGGACTGACACCCAGGTGCCAGGACCGACCCTATACTACAAGAATGAAATTGAATTTGACGAAGACGGAGGTTCTGTGCCTGAGTCGCAGCGACCCGGGGTTGGGGCCAGAGTTCCCTCTAAGCTGAGTTAGTGTGAGTTAGCTCACAGTTTTTTAGCCTCCGGCTCACACATTTTTTGTCTTAGCTCAGGAAGGATCGCTCTAGAGCAAACTAATTTATGCAGTCGCCAAATCGCTCGCTCACAACTTTAATGCCAGTAGCTCATAAAGTAGAATTGTTGCTCACAAGACTCCACAGCTTAGCGGGAACATTGGTTGGGGCTCCAGCTCCCGACCTTCGAGGGTTAGGAGTCTGGGGGTGCTCCTGGATGCCTCCTTAACGATGAAGGCCCAGGTAGCGGCCACTGCCAAGTCGGCCTTTTATCATCTTCGGCTGATCAGGCAGTTGGCCCCCTTCCTCCAACGCAGCGACTTGGCAACAGTGATCCATGTGATGGCCACCTTGAGACTGGATTACTGTAATGCCCTCTACATGGGGCTGCCCTTGGCGCAAATCCGGAAGTTTCAGCTGGTGCAAAACGCTGCGGCCAGGCTGGTGATGGGACTCTCAATGCGGGAGCACATCCAGCCTGTGCTAAAAGCGTTGCACTGGCTGCCTATAAAGCCCTTTAGGGCCAGGGTCCAACATACCTGAGGGACCACCTTTCCTCATATATGCCCTGGAGAGCACTGCGGTCAGGGACCCAGAACCGACCGGTCCTCCCAAGTGTTAAGGAGGCCAGATTGGCAACAACCAGGGCCAGGGCTTTTTCGGTGGTGGCTCCACTCTGGTGGAATGAGCCTCCAGAAGAGATCAGGGCCCCGTGGGATCTTTTGCAGTTCCACAGGGAGCTCTTCCGCCAGGCCTTTGAGGACGCCACCACCACTACTACTCCCACCATCATTATTAACAACTGATTATGGTGAAAGCCCTGAGCCATAGGTCCCTGTAGCTACTGTCTGGCCCAGCCTCCCCCCCCCCCCCCGCAGATCAATAGAATCTTAGTCAACATCGGAATCTTAGTCAACATCGGATTGCTAGCACTTTAATACTAATTTTGGCCCCGGTTACATGGGCCAGATATGGGGGGGGGAGAGAGGTGCCAATCATGGGGGGTTGGGTGCTTGTGCGCATCCCATGGAGACTTGGGGGGGGGGGAACCTTTTCCCAAGGGGATATGGGCTGGCGCCAGAAGAACTTTGATTATTTTGTGAAAATTGGGGCAGGGAAGGAAAGGGAAATATGTGCAACCCTACTTTTCTTATCAAACCCAAAGGCTGGGAAAGGAGATCAAAATGGGGGGGGGAGAGAGGAAGGATTTGACACCACCACCCCGACCCACAGCCCCCACCCCCCATGCCTCCAGCAAGAGGGCAGGCGAGGGAGCCCGGAGGAGGAGGAGTCCCCGGGAGGCGCGACCTCTACCTCCCCGTCGAGGAAGATCGTCCCCTAAAGCCCCCCGAGCAGGCTCCGTCCGGGGGGGCGGGGGGGGGAAGACCCTGAGACCAGCCCGCAAGGGGGCCGGAACAGAGCGGCATCACTGGG
>NW_015159846.1:18460-19699 GCF_001447785.1 Gekko japonicus
GGGGGGAGGGAAATGTTCTTGGGTCAGCGGCTGCCGCTCACGGGGTGGGGTGGGGGCTCCTCCGTGCGGGAAAGGCGGATCCCAACATAGACCTCGGATGCAGGAAAGGAGGTTCCTGGAAGGCAGCCCAGAATCACACACACACACACACACACACACACCGACTCAAAGCAAAGGTGGCGCCCCCCCCCTTTTGATCTCCTTTTTTTTGCAACCTTTGGGTTTGATAACCAAGGGAGCCTCGCACATATTTCCCTTCCCCCGCCCCAGTTTGCACAAAAGGATCCAAATTCTTCTGTCTGTTTCTCTCCTGGGGGGGCAGGCAGGGGGGGCAGCCTCCCTGTCACATTCTGGGTGAGGGTTGCCGAGTCCAAATTCGGAAATATCTGAGGACTTTGGGGGTGGAGCCGGGAGACCCTTGTGACGTCACTTCCTGTGATGGCGCTTCCAGGTCAGATGGCGAGTGATGTCACGTCCCCTTCCGCTGATGATGTCACTCCCGGGACACGGCACCCAAACCCCGCCTCTGCCTGTGATGTCACTTTCCGGGCTCCCCCCCCCCAACTGGCCTCTCCCTCTGAATTTAGATTTAAATTTTTGAAAGAAGGTCACTTCAGGGTCATCCATCAATCCCGACCCCCACCTTCCCCCTATTTTGCAGCACCTCTAGGCTTCAATGCTTCAATGGAAACATGGAACCATCAGAAGGAAAAAACAAGCAAACAGCACAATACATTCGGACGAGAATCAATTTACAGAACCGGAGAGCAATGCAAGGAATGACCGGGCTCTTTTTGTAGCAGGAACTTCTTTGCATATTAGGCACCGCACCCCTAATGTAGCCAATCCTCCCAGAGCTTACAGAGCTCTTCTTACAGGGGCTAATGTAAGCTCTGACCAGCTGAGCTCTGAGCAGGAGCAGGAGAGAGAGCTGTGAGAGTGGTGAGTGGGTTTCTTTTACTTGCTTTCAGCTGAGAGAATTCAGCTAAGGATATTTTGTGGGAAAACTGTGTTTAGCAGTGTGTGGAAGCACTTAGAGTTCTTGCAGAGTCCTGGCTGATTGCGTGTGGGAGAGGAACGGGCACTGTTTGACTGGGATTGCCTGTAATTGAGAGGAAGTGGAAGGGGCATTGTTTTGCCTGTGATTGAGTGCCTGGGTGAATTTGAATTTGAATAGCTGCTGCCTGACCTCTGCTGGGGGAGGCCTCTATTTAAGGAAACACCTTGGCAGAGGCACGA
>NW_015159846.1:22966-23158 GCF_001447785.1 Gekko japonicus
CTGAAAATGTCGAGACAGTGTGTGACTGCAATAAAGAAGGCCAATGCTATGCTGGGGATTATTAGGAAGGGTATTGAAAACAGATCAGCCAATATAATAATGCCCCTATATAAATCAATGGTGAGACCTCATTTGGAATACTGTGTGCAGTTCTGGTCACCACACCTTAAAAAGGATATTATAGCTTTGGAA
>NW_015159846.1:23294-27459 GCF_001447785.1 Gekko japonicus
TAAAGAAAGAGGTACTTTTCTCCCTTTCTCACAATACAAGAACTCGTGGGCACTCCATGAAACTGCAGAGCGGTCGGGTTAGAACGGATAAAAGGACGTCCTTCTTCACCCAAAGAGTGATTAACACTTGGAATTCACTGCCACAGGAAGTGGTGGGTGCTACAAGCATGGATGGCTTCAAAAGGGAATTAGATAAGCATATGGAGCAGAGGTCCATCAGTGGCTATTAGCCACAAGGTATAGCTAGGGGCTCTGGGGCAAGTGATGCTCTGTCTTCTTGGTGCTTGGGGGGGGTCAACAGTGGGAGGGCTTCTAATGTCCTGGCCCCACTGCTGGACCTCCTGATGGCACTGGTATTTCTGGCCACTGTGTGACACAGAGTGTTGGACTGGATGGGCCTTTGGCCTGATCCAACATTGGCGTCTCTTATGTTCTTATGTTCTTATGTTCTCTTGGAGGACTGGCTACATTAGCGGTGTGTGGCCTAATATGCAAAGGAGTTCCTGCTTCAAAAAGAACATAAGAGACGCCAATGTTGGATCAGGCCAAAGGCCCATCCAGTCCAACACTCTGTGTCACACAGTAGCCAGAAATACCAGGGGCCCTCAGGAGGTCCAGCAGTGGGGCCAGGACACTAGAAGCCCCCTCCCACTGCTGCCCGCCCCCCAGGCACCAAGAATACAGAGCGTCACTTGCCCCAGCCCTACATTGTGGCTAATAGCCACTGATGGACCTCTGCTCCATATGCTTATCCAATCCCCTCTTGAAGCCGTCCATGCTTGTAGCCTCCACCACTTCCTATGGCAGCGAATCCCATGTGTTCATCACTCTTTGGGTGAAGAAGTCCTTCCTTTTATCTGTTCTAACCCAACCGCTCAGCAATTTCATGGAGTGCCCACAAGGAGTTCTTGTATTGTGAGAAAGGGAGAAAAGTCCTTCTTTCTCAACCTGCTGTATCCCATGCATCCCATTGGTTCTGGTCCGACCTTCTGGGGCACCAGAAATCAACTCTGTACCACCCTGTCCATGGCAGCCCTTCAGGTACTGGGAGATGGTGATCATACCACCTCTCGGTCGGTCTCCCCTCCAGGCTAAACAGACCCAGCCCCTTCAGCCTTTCCTCATCGGACTCGGTCTCCGGACCCCTCACCCTCTTCGTTGCCCTCCTCGGGACACGTTCCAGCTTGCCTACATGCTTCTTAAATTGTGGTGCCCCAAACTGAAGATGGTACTCCAGGTGAGGTCTCACCAGGGCGGAGTAAAGTGGTACCATCAGTTTGCATGATCTGGACACTGTGCTTCTGTCGATTGGTCCTCCCAGGACAGACCCTTTTAGGCACTCCACTGGTCACTCCTCTCCAAGAGGATGAGGAACCGTCCACAAGCACCAGGGAGCTCCTGCCTGCCAATGGAATCAACCGCAGCCCCGTCCGGAGACCCAGAGGCCTTCCCAGTGTGGGGGGTGGGGCTGCCAGCTGGTGTCCAAGGCCCCCCACCCAGCAGAGGAGAGGAAAGCCTTTAAAATATCGGTCGTGAAGGTGCAGGCAGCAGTGCCTCCAAAACTAATGGAAACACCATCCAACGCCCACCCATCACAGCACGAGGCGACTCCCCTCTGACAGGCAGAGAGGGGCGGAGCATGCTGATGTGGCCACACCCCCTGGTCTCAGGAGGGAGAAATGGCACATGGGCCTCCCATCACAGTGAGGATCATGGAGTGGGCGACAGGACCCCTGGAGTAAACCATAGCAGGGAATGCCACAGATGTGGGTTCGAGTACCCACCCACCGCAGGGTTTTGCAAAGCAGATGCACAGGGAAGGAACGCGGCTTGTTCAACCGCATCGCCCCTGCCCCATCACCCCACAGCTCACGTGGTAGAGGCAGCCTTAACACAATGCCAGATTCCTCCTCCTGCACTGGGGTTTGGGTGGGAGAAACTGTATCCCTTCGCAAGCGAGAGAGGTACGGAGCCTGGAAAACACAACAGGGAGAAAGCCAAGGGCACAGTCCCAGGAGGCGTGGGTTCAGGTCATAAGAACGTAAGAGAAGCCCACGTTGGATCAGGCCAGTGGTCCCTCCAGCCCAACACTCTGTCTTACACAGTGGCCAGAAATACCAGGGGCCCTCAGGAGGTCCAGCAGCGGGGCCGGGACACTAGAAGTCCTCCCACTGTTGGCCCCCCCCCCGGCACTTTAGGAGGCCCAGAAAAGAGGCCAAGATGGCATCAAATGGGATGACTGTTGATTGAGTGGCTTGAATGCCAAGCAATTTGGCTGGTTCCTCCCCTCCATCTCCCTGATGAAGGGATTCCAGTGTCCAGGAACAGTCTCTTGGGATTGTCTCAAATGACAGCCGATCTCCTGACGACAGAGATGCCTTTGTGTTCAGAAAAGGGCTGCTTTGGAGGGTGGACTCTCGGCCATTATACTCTGCCCTCCACAGGCTGCAGCCCCAGATTTCCGGGGATTCCCCAAACCCGGAGTTGGCAACCTTGTGCACTCAGCAGAGTTACCTGTGTCCTTCTTCAGCCCTGTCAGCCTCGGGCCTTGCTTGTCATGGAATGTTGTCTAGCTAAACTCAGGCTCTGCTGCATTAGGGGTCAACAACTTTCTCAGGAGCTGCGGTGGCTCAAGTGGTGAAGACGCTGAACTGCAGGCTGTGGAAGGTCGGTAGTTCAGCAGTTCGAGACCCGAGTGTGCCGCATGATGGAGTGAGCTTCCGTCTCTAGTTCCAGCTCCTACCAACCTAGCAGTTCGAAAGCAAGAAATTGCAAGTAGTTCAATAGGTACCACTTCAGTGGGAAGGTAAACAGCGTTCCGTGTGCCTTGGTGTTTAGTCATGCTGGCCACATGACCACGGAAACGTCTTTGGACAGCGCTGGCTCTTCGGCTTTGAAACGGAGATGAGCACCGCAACTCTAGAGTTGGATTTGACTGGCTTTCAAGCAAGGGAACCTTTACCTTACTTTCTCAGAGTGGGGGCCACGGGGGCTCAGTGGTTAAGATACTGAAGTGCAGACTGGAAGGTCGGTCGGTCAGTCAGCAGTTTGAGACCCGAGTGCCGTGTGACGGAGTGAGCTCTCCCGTCCCTGGCCCCATCTCCTGTCAACCTAGCAGTTCAAAAGCAAGAAACTGCAAATAGATAGATAGGTTCCACTTCGGTGGGAAGGTAACAGCATTCTGTGCACCTCAGCATCCAGTCATGCCGACCACATGAGCACGGAAACATCTTCGGACAGTGCTGGCTCTTCGGCTTGGAAACGGAGATGAGCACCGCAACCCTAGAGTCGGACTTGACTGGCTTTTGAGCAAGGGAGACCTTTACCTTTTACCTTACTTTCTCAGAAGTGCTCATTCCACCGGTTTCATCTACATGCTGTTTATATCTTCTTTGCTAGGAAGGGAGGGAGTGGATGTGTGCGTGTGAAGGTCTGCTTACGCTTGAATAGCGCCAGCGAGACCTCAGGAAACGTATTGCCTCAGGGTCCACCATGACCTCATTATGCAGGGAACGTCTAGAACAGGGGTGGTCACACTTGCTTAACGTAAGAGCCACACCGAATAAACGTCAGATGTTTGAGAGCTGCAAGACAGAAACAAATACTCAACACATGTTTTTATTGGAAAATATGCAAATTTGCTTTTGATTAACATTAAATTAGACTGTGTGAAAGAGCTGCAGTTTGGCCACCCCTGGTCTAGATAATGTAACCGTTAGTTGTGGGTGCTGGGGGCAGCTGTAGGATCAGGTTTGTGTCCTTGGCGGGCTGAGTGAGAATATTGCTTCATTAGTTTGGCCTTGCTTGTAGTATAGGGTCGGTCCTGGCACCTGGGTGTCAGTCCCGACACAGAACCTGTCTATGCTTGGAATCTCTCTACCTCTCAATAAACAGATCTTGCTGCTGCAAGAGTGTTGTGGGAGTGACTGCATCCAGGACTTGACAAGCACTTGGGTGGGCATGTCTCCTGACGCACATCCAGAGTTATTCAAGGGCTGGTCTTAGGCTGGATCCCCAAAGAGGCTGGACCCTGGAAAACGGCCCTTCTGTCGGGGTGAATCTGAATACGGGCCTAGAACACTGTGGTTCTTCTCTGGATGAAAGATTTCTCGCCTCCGCCCTGCTTCTTCAAGGGGAAAGAAGTTCCAAGGGATCCTGTTTACTT